>NW_015505789.1:203522-227583 GCF_001515645.1 Sinocyclocheilus grahami
AAAGATATATTCTAGATGATTTTGGCAGCAGACCCATCAGATGCCTTTTCAGTGCACTTAAAGGGAATCTCAATCATATGTGGCATAAGAGGACTAGGTAGTGACTTCTGCAGTGTGGGAAGACAATTAACATCATCGCAGATGTTGTAGAACCTGGCTCGGGCCCAACAGCTAGAAGACAGAGAGATCTAGTATAGTTCCTACCTACCCAGGTTCATTGGAGATACATGCCTCTACCTACATTTCAATAAAACAAAAAAATAAAAATAAAAACACACCTATACATATGAATCGCTGCAGTTTCCAGTTGAAATGAACTCTAGAGGCAGTAAAACTTAATATAAATTATGATTTACAGGCCAGAGTTTCGATTAAAAAAAGCACAATTCCTTGCACAATATTATGTTATGACCACAAAACAATTTTAAGATGCTGCAAGATTTAAAAATGGATACTTTTGAACGTTAGCATCACAAACACAGCTTCATATGTATGGGTCTTCTAACTCAGTAGGTTTGCTCGATAGCTCATACGATGCGGCGCTGCACTTGTGAGGTGAAACTACGGTTTGACAAAACAGTTCAAACCCGCATAGAAAGAAGTTACAATAGCATGGTTGCACCAGCAAATGTGTTTTTATAAGACTTTTGCATTTGCTAACACTATCGGGTATTTTTACAGTTGAGTTTGGTGTAGGGGGTTTGCTATTTTCCAATTTTCCAACATGTTAACATTTTAGTGACACTCCCTGGACGATTGAATTCTGAACCGACCACAATATGTACCTGAATCAGCGAATCAGCGACACCACAACACATGCCTGTACCAATGTAATAAAAATGTGGCCACGGTCACGTATTGAACCTGTGTTTTTTTAGCGCCACTCACTGGACATTTCACTTTTAAACTGCCGTGGAACATGCAATAAGGTACGTAATCACGGTGTTGCAGAAATGTCACCACAATCGCACATTTTCAGTGAGCCTGGTTGGTTCCTACACTGCGAAGCCACTTCTCAAGCCCTCTGCAATTGGGATTATTATAGCCAGGATTTAGGAAAGAATTCCATGGATACAGATGATAGGAATGGTTCTAGAGCTGGTGATGACAGCTGTCCTGGCCAATGTGGCTGCTTTTCCTGAAACTTTCTTTCCATCAATCCCTATAGTGTGGATTGGGATATACATGTTCAGGATGTGTGGGTCATGGAAGATGTTCTATGTATAACATGCCAGCATGTTTTATTCGTAAAACTAACCAGGGTAACATAGGCGTATCACTGTGGCTCAGCACAACAGGACAGTGCTTCAGTTTTGAGAGCCCCTCAGGACCAATGTCTCTAGGATTGTGGCTGTGCTTTCTCTCTCTCCCACATTATGGCCAACATCTGAGTACCTCATGCCAGCTCTCCTGCATGAGCCACAATGGGGTCACAATGGTGCTTGGGGTCTTTCATGTATAGCACAGCTTTCTTCATTGTGAGGGAATGCAGAAGGCAAGACAATATAATGACCTGTAGAGATTGTCATGGACCATCGGAGTAAAATAATGTCAAGGTGGGATGGTCGAGACATGGGAATGCATAATGTATTTTCACCGATGTTTCCTAAAGTAAGTAACCCAACAAATCTTGACATCTAATGCAGAGAAATTATTTGAAATATAATGCCATTTTATGTGATCGTTACACTAATTTATACTGTACTTAAACTGCAAAATATAATTGCTTCACACTGGTTTGAGGAAATCTATCCCGATACTCAAATCATTTGGTGAGCCAACATTGCTATCTCAGGTCATTCAAACAAATAATCTGCAATTGTATTTGGTGCTGCTAGTGGCACTGAAATTGCTTGGTGCAATTTTAACATAAGCTATGTAAAAAACATTTTGTGTGGAGTGCATCTGGGGGGCTGAACATCACCGAGGTCCCCAGGCAGAACGGCATGAACATCACTGACTCGCTTTCCAACCGCTCTCTGGTCATCACCACCATCCTGGTAAGGTCATTGAGATGCGTGTGTGTGAAGGAGAGCGCTCTTCTGTCTCCTGCTTTATCATTCTATGTCTAATTTACTCTTTCTCCAAATTTCACTTTCTTTTCTAGTGTGCTTTACCTTGTTTCAGGTCAGCACATGGGCTGCTTTTCAAGTAAAGAAACGCACGTGCTCCATATTCTCATTTCCTCTCACAGAAGAGCCAAATAGCTCTGTCCCTTTCAGTGTCTCAGTCCTTGAAATAAATCGACCTGGCTGAATCAACAACACAAGATGTCTTCCCCGGTTTGAAATCAAGTTTGAGCCTCAACCTTCTCCCCTGACTGCTTTAGTAAGCGGAATAACAATTCTGAATTGGAGTTGGTACCGACTCTCAACATATTTTGGCCATTTGAATTTGGAAATTAACCTAGAGTACAGTTAATCATAATGAAATTCTGTCATGACAACTCTCAGAGTTCATCATGGTAATATACATGGCAATGTTAATGTGTTTGGCCTTGGTGGAACAGATCTGCTACACTGCTGCTACTGCGGCAGAGGAAGTATCGAGACTTGCAACTGCTAATACATCCACAGATACGCTGCTGTGAGCATGTAAGAAATATTGCTGCTGCATATATAGGATATGAAACAACCTCATCCATAACATACATGAAATTACCCCGTATACAGGTGGAGCTGGGGAAGGTGGAGGGTTTCTAAAGTGTGCTGCAACTGCTACAGCAAGCACTAGCCGAGTGTTTGAATGTTGAGCAGCAAGCTCATTGGCTGCTGGTATTAAAATAAACCAGCTGACACCAGCAAATCAGCTGCACCATGTGAATAATGATGTGATTGTATCAGATTGAGTTAGAACCTATCGGCCTGCACCATCTAGAGTTTCATGACAGAACATTCTATTAAAGGCAGGGTAGGTGATTAGGTTCACAAACATTATGCTGGTTGAAAGTCTCTTCACATCCCTATAGCAATCACTAAGTTAAGTGGTCTAAATGTATTTATATTGGCTGTGTAAGGCATATGACCATAAAATATTTGTCCAATCAAAATTTTCGTTCCGAAGATTACGATAGGCTGTCCTGTCTGCCTGTCAAAATATGTATTTGCATACTTCTGCCCACCCTGTTTGTGCAGACATGATACGTCATCAGCACGTTCCAGCAAGAATGAAAGTGTTATTATTGTAATATTCTGCACTTTGTACTGTAATGTTTTCTCACCAGTGAATGAGACATGAGGTAATCTGACAGCGTTGCATTTGCTTTGCACAGTGATTATGCAGGGAGGGTGGGGATCTTGCTTTCAAAGCTAGCTTGCTATTGCTAGCCTTTCCGAAATCGCCTAACCTACCGTTAATGGGGTTTTTTTCCGTACAAATGTTGCCACATTTTTGCTTGTCTCTAGTCGGTTTAGACCCAGTTGCTACTACTTGCAATGTGTTTCACCAAACTACTCTCATAAAAGCAGGCCACATAGTAAAAAAACTGTTTGCGGAGGATATCCGCATGCTTTAAAAGCACAGCATAATGGAACAAAGCACATATATCTCGAGATATGAAATCTTATGGTGCAAAACGCTGAAGAAAAATAAAAGGTATCAGTGAAAAAATTGAGTATGCATGCATCATGTCATACATGATTATTATTATTTTTTTAAAGTTAGATAAATAGTGTTTCAGTTTTTCTACTTAATAATTTCATGTTTAATTCAGTGTTACTTTCCATTTCTTTGTAACTGAAATGTAGTGAAAATTGTTTCTAAACCGCTTTTTTATTTTTATTTATTTATTTATTATTATTTTTGACTGCATAATTGCATATGCAAATTAAGCATAATTTACTGTTATTACTGGACTAAGGACATGCAACGTATAAAAAGGGCATTGTAAAACTAAGTTCCACTGTTAATTTAAATTAAATTGATTAATCAATCTACTTATGACGCAATTCTTTTGATTGAAAATTTTGACTGCCATCCTTAGGAATAAGTAATACACTTCAATGGCTAACCATTGCACAGGTACCTTAAAAAAAAATCAATGAATTCATTTATTGGATAATGCAACTGACCCACTCCAATTTGATTTCCCTCCATAGGATATTTTCAGAGATTTACTATAGACATGACCTTATCTTGTTACTGTTACAAGCAGATGCATGCTAGGTGAAATTCTGCTTTACCCAATGCAATTTGCCAGATAATAGCACAAATTACACATCTTAAAATAAATGTGTGCCCATTCAACACTGCATTCTCACAGATGCCTGGAGGGCTGCCTTTACAGATGTCGCAGGAATGTTTCAGGATTGTGTGGTACTGGCAGCAGACTCTGTGGACTTATTTTGGACAGGCAGATAAGTTATCAACAGGGATAAACACTGTCATTAAATTCAGAATGAACTGCAAGGCTATAATTATGTGTTAAGTTCTTGATAGGATATAATCAGTTATTTTCTATTTTACCAAGCAGTGGTCCTGGGTTTTGTTATCTAAAGATAGTAACCAAGTATTTATTAAAGGGGTTATATAATGCTGCTAAAAAGAACATTATTTTGTGTATTTGGTGTAATGGAATGTGTTTATGCGGTTTAAGGTTCAAAAACCACATATTGTACATTATTGTTTCTCCTCTATGCCCCCGCTTTTCTGAAACGCGTAGATTCATCAGTGGCAAAATATTTAAATATAAAAAACGTACTTACAGTCTGTGAGTCAGAACAGCCGGCATTGTAGTCTACTCTCCCAGGATCAGGAAACAGTCATCCATAAAATGCGCTGCACACATCTGAATATTTTGGGTTAAACTGTTCTGGAACAGTGTTGTAAATACAACTTAACCACTGATTTCTAGTTGTGTCCTCTTTTGGAAGACCAAACAAAGTAATTTCGTTTTCCCAACGAAACACAGTGCCTTCATGACATGGTGGTGGCGGCAACAACAATACTACAGCGAGAATAAAAGTTATGCCGCCTTTCTCTGCGTGAACACTTGGGCAGCCTTATGCAAATCTTCCCACATCCTGACATAGACATGTGGGGGCGTGTAAACAGGGGTATTGAAATTGAATAAGGGTCACTCGAAAAGCTGTTTTGAATACAAATTAATAATAACACATCACATGACACAAACAATTATGACAGATAGAAATTATGGTGTACCAACATCCAAAAGCTTCATTGACAACAACTTCCTTCAGAAATAATGCAAACCGGTGCTGGAAATGCCAAAGTCTAATTTGTGGACCTTAGAATATAATATGATCATATTATTGCATCAGCTGACAAATAAGAAGCTCAAAACTTTTGTCTGATATCATTGCTCAAATTATAAAGGCATGTTTGCTTTGATTAAACCTCTTGTTTCATACTTCAGTCTGTGTAACTGATTCCTTTCTGTTATAGTTCATGCAGCAAAAGAGGGAGAAGGTATTGCAAAAAAAAAAAACTTTGCCACCAAACCTTAGGGAATTTTACAGATTGGGGGCTTAGAACAGATGGCAACTGTTATAGATGATTTTTTTTTTTTTTCGGCCACAAACTTTGATCAAGATAATTGGACAACTTGTACAAAGTTTTGTTTCATTCTACGTCCATTCAATCCATGGCTCATGGTTTTATCTAAAGCAGGCTGACATCTAAAAATACATCCATTTCAGTCTTAAAAATTCACAATATTTTATATGAAAAATATATAAATCACATTATTAAATCTGTTGCATGTCAACAATTTATGATACTTGCATGTATCTTATTTTTTTCTTATATTGCATTTATTTTGGGACTGGGGGTAGTTTCTGTATAGGCACATATTATAGATACTTATATTATTAGATTATACAGTAGATGTTATTGACAGACAAACTAACCATTGCAAAACTATTTTGCTACTATTGAGATGGGATAGTTTAGGGACATATCTGGTGCTAAGTGTGAATGACCTTCATAGGGGTAGGGTGATTACAGATGTAACTACAGAAATTAATTACAGATGTAATTACAGGTATTTTTAATATATTTTTAAATATAAGTACAATGTAAAAAAAAACATGTATTTACCATTAAGTGCATTGTATCAAAATATTAATAAAAATGTAAGTACATAGTTGTTAGAGACACTTAATATAAAGTAGGTCTGCATTTGTGAAATGGGACTGTTTATGTAATTGACTCACAACTAATACTTAGTTACTGAGAGTGCTGACAAAGGAATTTTGGAAAATTCTCCTGTGTGACTATTAGTCCTGGTCTCTCAAATAAATAGTTTGTTTATAGTCTTGTGGGATAGTTTAGGGACATATCTGGTGCTAAGTGTGAATGACCTTCATAGGGGTAGGGTGATTACAGATGTAACTACAGAAATTAATTACAGATGTAATTACAGGTATTTTTTAATATATTTTTAAATATAAGTACAATGTAAAAAAAAACATGTATTTACCATTAAGTGCATTGTATCAAAATATTAATAAAAATGTAAGTACATAGTTGTTAGAGACACTTAATATAAAGTAGGTCTGCATTTGTGAAATGGGACTGTTTATGTAATTGACTCACAACTAATACTTAGTTACTGAGAGTGCTGACAAAGGAATTTTGGAAAATTCTCCTGTGTGACTATTAGTCCTGGTCTCTCAAATAAATAGTTTGTTTATAGTCTTTTCAGAGTGCACAGATCTCAGATCTTGACAGATCCCACTTGAAATGTTGTTCACAAAACTCTAAAACATCTGTTATTATTAAGAAGTCGAGACAGAGCATACAATTGCAATGAAACGGATTCTCCAATTCAGTTCAAGGATGAACATGCATGACAGGAGCGGTAGTCCTGTTTTCAGCTGCCAACTGAATATACTTTGGATTTTCTGTTCAGCTTGAATTGTGCCATTTTGTGTTGTCTTTTCTGGCTAAAATGGAAAATGCTGTCAGAGTTAGAAAGATGTCACAGAATGTTTGATGAAACACAGATAGTGAAGGTCACCTTGAGGGCAGTCTTTTCAGAGTGCACAGATCTCAGATCTTGACAGATCCCACTTGAAATGTTGTTCACAAAACTCTAAAACATCTGTTATTATTAAGAAGTCGAGACAGAGCATACAATTGCAATGAAACGGATTCTCCAATTCAGTTCAAGGATGAACATGCATGACAGGAGCGCTAGTCCTGTTTTCAGCTGCCAACTGAATATACTTTGGATTTTCTGTTCAGCTTGAATTGTGCCATTTTGTGTTGTCTTTTCTGGCTAAAATGGAAAATGCTGTCAGGGTTAGAAAGATGTCACAGAATGTTTGATGAAACACAGATAGTGAAGGTCACCTTGAGGGAGTTTACCGCAAGCAATAAATAGAGCAGTCCTGAAATAACTGTATAACTACTGGTGCTGACATAATGCTTCATTAAAACATCGTTATCTCCATAACGAAAGATGTCACAGGTCAAGGGATCTGATTTCTCAAGGACTAATCCATTGAATTTCCTCCTCAATAAGCCCTCAACATTAAGAAGAAGCCATTTTCACTGTCACTTGCTTTCAAATACCTCACAAATTATATGTACTGTACTTATTTTTTGTTGCTAATGTAAGGAAAGTTGTTCACCCAAGTGAATGTCTTTTTTTTATATTGCTGGTTCCCTCTTATTCCACATTCAATCCCTGCCTGGTTGGCAGATCCAGTAGGTCAGAAAGTGTGTATGCACAATATTAACAATTTGATGATAGGTGTACTGTTAGTCATGCTCGATATCCATCATATGTTGATAGATCAGCATATGTGAATATACTGTAAAGGGCAATGTCTGTTGCTCCTATTGCTGCTTGGCAAAGCCTTGGAGGTCTTCAGACTGGTTTCCAAGGAGTAATTAAATATATGTAAAGCCCTTTGTTGGCTTGGGGAATTCTTAGATGTCCAAGTACATAGACAATTTTACAGAAGAATCCCTGTTGCACCCACTCAGATGAGTTTTAATGTCTGATTAAACTGTTCCACTAAACCATCTGTTAGTAGATGTGAAACTGAAGCAACTTGCACAAGCCTGTCACAAGCTGAAACTTCCATGGTTCCATAATAACAGTATTTCAATGTTGTAATGGGAACTCATCCATAGATTAGGTGGAAAAATTTGCAATTTAAAAGATATATTCTAGATGATTTTGGCAGCAGACCCATCAGATGCCGTTTCAGTGCACTTAAAGGGAATCTCAATCATATGTGGCATAAGAGGACTAGGTAGTGACTTCTGCAGTGTGGGAAGACAATTAACATCATCGCAGATGTTGTAGAACCTGGTTCGGGCCCAACAGCTAGAAGACAGAGAGATCTAGTATAGTTCCTACCTACCCAGGTTCATTGGAGATACATGCCTCTACCTACATTTCAATAAAACAAAAAAATAAAAATAAAAACACACCGTCAGTTGGGATTACTTCTACTCAGTAAGGTGTGTGTGCAGTAAACTCAATGAGAAACCCTTAGCTCATTTGGAGATGCTTCTCAATGGATATTTTGTATTTGTACAGGAGGAGCCATATGTCATGCTTAAGAAGTCTGACAAGGCACTCGTCGGCAATGACCGCTTTGAAGGCTTCTGTATTGACCTGCTTAAGGAGTTGGCCAGCATTCTGGGTTTTTCCTTCGAGATCCACCTGGTGCCGGATGGAAAGTATGGGTTTCAAGATGATAAAGGCCAGTGGAATGGGATGATAAAGGAAATCATGGAACACGTAAGTATTCACATTGTACAGCATCATAGCTTTTAAGTAACGAAGACCACTAATGCTGTTTCTGCTGAGTCAGATTTACCAGTACCTGCATCTCTACTTATACCTTTCACTTTAATAAAGCCTTTCTGCTGGTTTTCTGATGTCTGAACAAAATGCCAAGATGACACAATAACGCAATTAACTGAATGTGTTGCTCATTCCAATACTTCTTCCTCTCACAAAAAGCATGCTGCAAAGGTGACAGAACACACCTGGATTGCATTGACACACCACGGAGACACGGTGGCATGTGCTGCCACAGCGAATACATGTTTAAACGCCTCTACCGAGTCAGCAGAACTAGACAATGTTGAAAGCCGATTCCCCTCAATGTACCCCAAGCCCATTCTCTCAAGTCTCAGAGCTATCAGGCTGGGGGTGTAAGCCCTGTCACAGGAAAATGTGCTGCTGTGCTGGCTTCCCATCCCATCGCCCTTTTGCTGTCCTCACCCTCTGAGGTCACCAGAAGTCCAGGGCTGGAGAGCTGTAATAGCTTAAGTGGCATTTAGTGGAGGAAGTCATATGGTGGGAGTCAATGGCGAGGTGCTGGAAGGGTTGGGAGAGGTGACTTACTGCAGCGGCACTTAATGTCCCTTTTGCTTTGGCCAGATCTGGCTCGATTGCAGTCACCTTGAGGGGAACAAAGGGATTATGGCTGGAAGAGTCAAAAATGGAGATGGGGTATGTGTGTGTAAATGGCTGGAGATTATAAAGTATAAGAACTACATAACTGTCTCATAAAAATTTAATGAAATGTAATAACGCATTAAATAATTGTCATTGCTCCTTGGAATTTGAGATACTGCAAGGTGCAAATTATGGAGGCTTGAGGCTATTTCAGACTTGAACCCCAACAAGTGAAGTGGGTGCAGCCCCCCCATCCCCTCCCACCCCCAATCAATATAAAAAAGTAAATCGAAACTTTTGAATGGTAATGGATACATTAGTCTATTAACTTTAACAACTTACTGTAAAACTTTATGAAACTTTTTGTATGTCAAATTATTCTATGCATTTGGGGTAAAACACATCTTACTGAGCCAGTTTCGTATGCATGAGGTAATTATTTAGTCCAAACAGGGTTGTAGATGGGCCTGTGTTTTCAGGACTGTAGCCTCAAACCCTTTACTCCCTCACATAATTTGAGAGAAGAGCTGTTGAGCTGTTGTCAGACAGCGTAGCCTAATGAGTGTAGAGCAGAGCAGAGACACAATATGGACATCCAGAATTTTTCATAAAAAAAAAAAACTTTTCGAAACTCAATTTTCAGGCAACCCCAGCTGAGTTCAGCAGAGTCAGACAAACTAAGCAAACACTAGGCGATAGATCTGCTAAATATGTGGTCCTCATTGGTTTAGTTAGTAAACTTAGGAAAAACTGTGCTTTCTTCAAACCTCATCCTCATCTCCTTTTCTTTTTACTAAGACATTCCCCAAAACAATTAACACATTTCTCAAAACTATAATCATAAATTCAGAACAACAAAATCAGCGGAGCAATTTACAAAGTTTTTTCTCACATGGAATGGTGAAATGCTGGTGAAGTGACTCTCAGAGCAGCTCTGGAGATGACGTTTATGTGTTCTTGTCCTCATATAGAGAAAACACCATGAGTGTCACACGTTCTTCAGTATGTGTAGTAGACGAAACTGCACTGCTCATTCACACACAGACCTACAGAGCATGCAGACTTCATATTTATATAGCAGTCTTGCTGTTTAATGTTCACAGACACTCATCCATATCACAATCTGATTCATTGTGCATACCTACTTTTGATTTATTCAGGCGAAATTGACCAAATTCCGTGAAATTGTGCAATATAAATTGTATTTATATGAGTGTATTTTGTGATTATGTCCATGTTTGTGAAATCATAGTGCCCTGAAAAGACATGGTGAACTACATTAGCTTGCTGTAGGTCTCATCAGAGACAAATATTCACCTTTATTTCACCTTCTTTTGGCACTTTTTGAAAGCCAATGTACTTGTATGTGGCTATTTTTATACATTGTGAGTTTCTGATTAGTGTGTGAACAATTCTGCATACTAGTGTTCACATAGCGATAACAGTGTTAACTGTGATGTGATGTTACCTGGATGTGATAATGTTGTGACTGTTTTCAATTGCTAGTGTTACATTCCATGTAAGCACATGCTGTAGTTTTGAAAGGATGTTTAATAGATTTATTTGTTTTGAAACTATCACTAAGAGTAAATGGATTGGTAAAACTTTGCAATAAGTTTCCATTTGTTTAACATTAGTTAATTATATTAGTTAACATTGAAAATAATAAATACCTTAGAATTATTTTTCAATTTTAGTTCATGTTAATTCCAACATTTACTAATATATTATTAAAAGCTATTAAAATTCGTATCCCTTAATAATCATATAGTCATATTAGTCACACTTTATTTTAAGGTCTACTAATTATTTTAATTTACTATGATTTTTGCCTCAATAAACTTCTAATCTCTGCTAATTAGTAGCTCTAAAGGTAGTTGTTTAATTTAGGTATGGCATAGGATTAAATTATTTAAAATATAGTCATGCAGAATAAGGCATTAATAAGTGCTTTATAAGTACTAATAGACAGCTAATATGCTAGTAATGTACATGCTAGTTAAAAATGAGAATTGATCCATACAATAAAGTGTTACTGTTGTATTTTTATTAATTACCATGAACAAAGATGAATAAACACTGTAGCAAATGTATTGCTCATTGTTAGTCAATGTTGTTTAATCCATTACCTAATGTGACCTTATTGTGAGTTTTACCAATGAATCTGTAGTTGAAGAAGTCATCTTGTTTAGCTGGATTAATAATGACAATAATTAATAGGTTGTTCCCCAAATTTAGCTGTATAAAGCAATGTGTAACCAGTCTTCCAGAATAAACAAACAGAATGAAGACTGGCTTACTATTTAGTGAAATTACTTCAGGGATAGACTAATTGAAGAAGAGAGAAACAAGACAATGCAATTCTTATAGTTCGCACCTTGAGAGCAGCAGCTTGTTTGAGAGATACAGACCCAATTTATTCCTGGCGTTAATCTGGTATCTGTTTGCAATGATTTGATTACAAGTGGACAGCACTAAATACAGGTGTAAAACATTTGTTAACTCATTCCACAGTTGCAGGTAATACTTGTTTTTGCACTAGATCATCATTTATACACTAAAAAAAGTGAATACAAATGGGCTCGGCAGTCGTTTATGAACATGCCAAATATAGTAAACAAGCTCACTTATAATAGTTATCACAACCAAACTCTAGCTCTCAGCTTGTGATCTCATGGTGTGTTTAATCATTGCTTTTCTATAAATATCTCTCAGAAGAATTTGACCAGTTTTAGTTTCTCATCGAATGTTTTAAGCTTTGGGTTCAATGCGATGGATTTGAGTGTGTAGTATACTTGAGCCTTATCAGATGGCCTGCACAGTATCGAAGGTGCGGTGTGTATTTTTAGGAGCACTCATTTTGCGGCTGAGTGCCCCTCTTGCTGCTGTCTATATAGATAAGCTGATCTGGAATCAGCAGACCTGAAAAGCAAACTAAGAAACAAGCTCTGGGACCTGACCTCAGCCTGCCACATGAGGCTGAGCTAGATAGAGTGTTTTCATGTGAGTAAACTCAAAGCCTTATCTCTGAAGACGGATTTATGGACTCTGTGATTTCTCAACCGATTCTCCCCAAATGTTGCAGCTTGAGCCTTTCATGAAAACAATTTAAGACTTGAGCGCAGAAGGAACTTTTTTTAATGGAATGATATTTCTGAAGTTATTTCCATGAACTTAGAATGGCTTTTACAATTGCCTCGCCATTCGTACGTCAACATAAGCTACAGGAAACATTTTCAGTTATAGACTAGAACCCAGTTGCTCGAGAGCCCTTGTTGTGAGTGCACAGGAAACTGAGAGGCTGTTATTAATGGCTCTTGTCAAAGTTATTTATCAGCTCAATTTATTTCCATCAGTATTTTTTATTAGCTCTTACAGAATTTTCATTACTTTGGTATTGTTCTTTACACGATGAGTGTGTGTTATTGCTTACCATGACATGCACGTGTAGGGTCATCCATCGAGGGCTCGTAGATTTAAAGAAGACAACAAGCAACAACGGATTAGTACAGGGTTGTTTTTGGCCGATAAAGTGCCATTAAATCATAGGGTGATACATTTTTACTGTCACCCTGCGTGTTCACATAAATCATGGTTTCATAACTGAATTATCAAACGCCTTTGCCCTAGTACATCTATTTAACGGCATGTGCTTGTGTAGGTTTATCAAAACAAGTCAGACTTATTTGTCTTTGTAGGTCACTAAGCCCCTTGAAATGAAGTATAATCAGATATATGCGAGAAATAACAATAAAATCCCAACTTTCACAAAACAAAATCAAAATTTCAGTGATAGGCATCCCACTGCCAAAAATAACTAGGTCTCATTCACTAATAATTTCATTAATTATTTGTATTTATATGCACAGGAGAACTTCACTCTGTAACGGGACTGACGAGACGTGAGACGTGTGGATCCATCTGCAGACTTTATTAAAGAGACGTAGTACACAGGCAGGGTCAAAACAATGGCAAACAGGTATATGGCGGGCAAAACACAAGAATAGTCCTAGGGCTAGCGTAGGTCACCGATCAGCAGACAGAATCAAAGGGGCGAGACGAGAGGGAGAAATCCAAGGAAACAGGCAAAGAGCAGAATCCGCAAAAACAGGCAAGGCAAAACAAGGAAAACACGGAGACTCGGAAAGGGGTACAGGCTAAACAATACTCAGCAGAGAAATGTGGTTAGAGTGGGTGTTATATAGTGAATGAGGTAATTAGAAACAGCTGTGTGCAATGAGTGCAATCAGGGCAGTGTGCAAATTGTGCAAAGAATGATGGGAAATGTAGTCCGGGGTGCTATGCAACAGTTTGTGTAGTGCGAGAGTCAATGAAATGGAAAGGGTGACCTCTGGTGGTGAATAAACAGAAGTCCATGGACTGAATTCGTGACACACACACACACAAAACATCCACCTACCATCACATATACAACTTCATATGTATGGATTTTCTAGTGCAATAGTCTAGTGTGATACATTTTTGCACTTGTGAGGTGAAGAGCTCTGGTATGAATCCTGTGAAATGCCTCTGGTTACGCATGCAATCATGGTTCCCCGAGAGGGAACGAGATGCTGCGTCCTCTAGCGGACACTTGAAGGACTGCCGCCAGCAGGACCAGTGTCTGAAGCATGTGTGAAACAACTCCAATCCTATTGGTCCACGTAGCCTGTGATGTCACAGGTTGAACACATCACCAACTTAGTTGTCTGAAGGAGATGTGAAACAGGCAGCCCGAAACCCTGGCGAGGTGACGCAGTGTCTCATTCCCTCTTGGGGAACCATGGTTACATGCGTAACCCAAGATGTTCCCCTTTTAGGGAACTTGCACTGCATCCTCTAGCAGACACTTGGGGAATGAAATGCCAACTATGCCATGCTGCACCGCATGCCTGTCCATCTGGTGAGAGAGCACCATGGAAGTGACAGACATACGCCTAACCTAGCACAGTCTAGATAGGGGCTTCAGGGGACCACTTCTTAAAAACCCTAGTAAGGGGAGTAGTCATCGGGGTAGAAAACAGCTATCCTCAGAGAGCTATGCTCCAAAGGTCCTAACTGAAGTTTGTTAAGACCACAGAGAGTTTGCTATCTAATTAAAACTTAAACCGAGGAGACAGCACGGTCTAGGCAAGGGGCTCAAGGAGACCACTTATTAAATACCCTAATAAAGGGAAGTAGTTGCCGAGCTAGAACACAGCTATCCATTAATAGCAGTTTACTCAGGCAAGGCTGAATATTGCCCAGAGCCCTAGGCGTGGCAAGGGGACACAGTGTCTCATTCCCTCTCGGGAAACCTTGGCCACATGCACAACCTGAGATGTTCCCCTTCAATGGAACTTGCACTGCATCCCCTAGAGGACGGGGGGGGGGGGGGGGGGAGCAAACCCAACCAAACTAATAAAAAGCTATGTTTCTAAAAACGAAGGACCATCTATTTGAAGCCCTAATACAGGGGAGACAGAAAAATACACTGAAATAAGAGGAGACAGCGTAGCATAATAGAAACAAACTGTCTAAGTGGGACTGTCTACTTAAAAACCCTAGAAAAATGGGAGGAAGCCCAGCCCTGCTACCTGAAATATTTGTCAGGATGTTAAAATAACTTGGGAAGAAGGGGGATCCCAATCACACTGTACAAAAAGGAGGGACATCCCATCTGGTCAAGCTGGAAATATAACTGTCCTCAAACAGCTATGTTTCTAAAAGCAATGAGCCACTTGAAACCCTAAGACAGGGGAGATAGCTTAAAGCATGGAAGGGCTTATGTCAAGAGGAAGCCAAACTGGTCATAGAAGCCAGGCTGGAACACAGCTGCCCTCAGACCACTATATTCCAGAGCAAAGTAAGTTTGAGCTGAAGTACAACTATCCACAGACAGCTACACTCTGAGCAGGGGCTGTCCAACCTTGCTACCCAGTCTGAGAAAATGCTCTGGAGGGGGAGTGAGGTATCGTCTTCGGCACTCAACTCTCGAAAGGGGGAGGAGCAGGAGAGTGCTAGCTCACTAGCCCTGTCTATGATCCTCAGATCATGATGGGCCAGACCCCTCAGAGGGAAAGAAGACCTAAACTGGCTAATTTGAACCTCCTAAAAGCTGCCGAACATGCCCACGCCTTTCTGAACTCAAAGACTACCACCTTGACGGATATGTTAAAGGAGCCCAGAAGGCCAATCTAACTACAGATGCAACATCATGGCCACCAACGCTCTCAAGCATTGGCAGCAGAAAAGTGAGTGAGGCGTGGCACAACAGCTGTCTCAGGGGACACCCCCAAACCAAACTAGGTCACTAAAACACCCTGGGAGAGAAAGCTCGCAAACATCTCTCCACAGAGCATCTGAATATATCCACGCCCAGTGAGACTCTACACAAACAATATTATGGATATTAGAGAGGTACAGCTGGATATAGCTCCGCCTATGATCTCTTGCATCCCTCGGGAATAAGAACAAGCGCGAGCGGAGCCTTGACATTGTGACTCATCACAATGAGCGCACATCACTGAACACGTGTGCTCCTCACCGAGACAATAACGCAAAAGTCAAAATATGCCCTCAAGTGTAAGAATCCAAACACGGAGGCATACATTCCCTAAAGCACTGCTTGATTCACCAGGATAATGCTTCACACACGCTGAACAGTCGACTCCTGAAGACAACAAAAGTTGGTGACGTGTTCTACTGGCACCTTCTTATACTACCGGGCGCCTGCCTGTGACGTCATAGGCTATGTGGGCCAATAGGATTGGAGTTGTTTCACACATGCTTCAGACATCGGTCCTGCTAGCGGCAGTCCCCCAAGTGTCCGCTAGAGGACGCAACACAAGTTCCCTAGAAGGAACTACAGTTCGACAAAGCAGCTCAATCCCGCATATAAGGACGTTAAAATAGCACATCAGCAAATGTGTTTTTATATCACTTTTGCATTTGTTAACATTGTCAGGTGGGTTTAGGGTCGGGTTTGGTGTAGGGGGTATGTTATTTTCCAACACGATAGAACATAAACCTTTCATTGACTCTCCCCGGACACTTGAATTCTGAACCGCCGTAATACGTGCCTGTACCAATCTAATAAAAACGTGGTCACAGTCACGTATTGTACGTGTGTTTTAGCGCCACTCACTGGACATTTATCTTTGTAACTACAGCAAAACATGCATTAAGGTACATAAAAACAGTGTTGCAGAAACATCGCCACAAGTACATATTTCCAATGAGCCTGGGTTGTTAATTTCAAATAACAAAAAAAAAGCTTTTAGTTAACAATAGTAACCCTGATTCTAAATAAGTGACCATGTGCCCAAGGTTAGTCATTTGCATTTTCATACAAAGACATTTCCTTTGAAACCTTTCATTCAATAAATGTTCTATAAGCAAAATTGTACAAGATAATTAAATAAATGTATCATGTTGTTTTAAAGACGTTAAGATATTGTTTATATTTACTGTATTACTGATTACAGCAAATATTTTTCACAATGCAAACATGCATTGCTATATAGTAATCTGATAAATAATATAAGATATATAAAATATATGTTTTCTTTTCGACCTTTCTGTGTTGCACGAAAATTGAAAAAGTGTTATGACTGCTGCAATGACAGTGACAGATTTCTGGGAGATTATGGATCACTCATGGGAGTTAGATAGGAAATGCTTTCCAGGAGACTCATGGAATATATGATGTCAAAGTAAAGACAAGAGCTGTAAATATTTATTTAGAGTTTTTTAAATTTTTATTTATTTATTTATTTTTATCATGGAGAGTAGCTGCAATGCTAAAGAAAAAAAAGTGCTTCTTAAATACTCAACTGGATATTAATTAAAGTCATAAGGACTGTTGTGTCAAGTAGGACAGTTTATTTTTCTCCTCTTTTTCAAAAGGGGCCACAAATCCCACTCCAAAGCTAAAGGTCACGGTGGTAAAGGCGTTAAATGATGCAACAGGCTTATTATACTTGATTTAGCTATAATTGATTATCTCATTAATCATCCAGCCATGCCAGTGTTAATGGCTGCCTTAGCATGTCATTTCTTCCTGTTATAGTAATTAATCTTTGCTCCGGTGGATAAGCCGGAAGGTTATGTACCAGCACTGGCTCATTGTCTCACTGTACTAACTTTGACTTGGACTATGTAGGGCCTTTTAATACATTTCACAGTCCTGAGCACTCTGCCGAGCTTAATCATTCTCATTACGACCTGACAAGCAAAGGCAAAATCCTTAAAGGATTATAACAGATTATATTGACATGTCCATTGTCCATGAGCGAAAATTGACATTGTACATTGACATTTCACTAATGCAAATTGATTTGTTTTTATAAAATCATAGCACCGGCTCAAAAAAACTGATCGGATGGGCCATGTTCTAAACTTTTGTAAAACAGCTAGTATATGTTCTCAATCATCATTATACTGCATCACATTATATGTTTTGCCACCACAATAAAAAAAAATACAGGTTTGGAACAATAATGATGATGATGATGATGATGATGATGATAATAATAATATTATTGTTGTTATTTTCTGTTTCTTTTGGACATATACATTTCAACAACAGCACCAAATTGTGTATTTTTGCTCAGTTTGGGTTTCTGAATAAAAGTTTTTTTTTTTTTTTTACTCCATATTTTCCTATATCATACTACTTGATGAATCAAATATGATACTCAACAAAAGACATATGCAAACTTTTTTAACCACAAAATTAGCTGGCGAAGTTGGCAACCAAGAAAGTCTTGCTGGTTAATCCAGTTAAGAAGCTTGGCTGAAGAGCCATCATCTAAAACACATCATGGTGACCAGTATGCTAGTGTTTTCAGCAGGGATTTCCTTGCCCTGCAGGCCAGATCCATAGTCTTGAATGGTTACTGTGGATGGCCGAGAGAACAAATGAAAAAACGGTGTGTTGTTTAATCTAAATATTTAATGAGATTGCAGGTACCCAACCTGTAGACACACTGGAGTTTTCTTTCTCTTGGTTTTTCCTCTTTTCCCCTGGTTAGCCACATGCTGTACTATACAGGTACTCAGGTGTGTCAATCAGAACTGTGGCTCTTTTCATAACCACTGTCAAAAAGAAAGAGGCCAAAGCCCAGGATGCAGGAAAGACAGAACAATACAAAGAAAGGCAATACAGTTCACCGTCCAACCACCAGGACAGGTCACAGCAATGAAATGTCACAGAAAGCCAAGAAAATGTAACAGCAGTCTTCTTGTGAGAGGAAGAAAGGACATCACGTGAAAATGCTTCAGTCCGTGATGGTTGGCTTGCAGTATTTTGTAAGACCATAGTCTGAACCCCTTTGCAAGTTTCATCATGTTAGGGGGAAGGATGCAGTGAAGCGTGCACCAAGCAGCAGGTTTTATTAACCTCCTGTCCAACCCTGGAGAGACGGAAGCAGGGTAAGGCGATGTAAATGGTGACCTTCTAAATATGCAGCCAGATATCAGCGAGTGAACGCCTCCCTGCTCTTGCTCTCTCAAGGAGAGGGAGGGAATGTAATAGCAGACAGCGAGGAAACTAGGCCACTTGTTTCAACAGTTGAGTCACCTTGGCAGTACTGACTTTGAGCCTCTGGGGTGTGAATTTGCCCGTGTTATGGAGTGTGAAAGGATGGTTTGCATGCTGCCATATCTATACTTATCTCAAAAGAGACCTTTTTATATTATTTCAGGTAAGACTTATATTATAATGATGTTTGTGTAACAATTGATCTGTTTCGTCATATAGTTATTCAGCATGTGATTGCTCCAACATCAGTACAGAGCCTAGATTCCTCATTTAAAAAACAAACGATGGATTTTCACTTTTTTTTTTTTTGAAGCACGCCAACTGTGCCAACCTGAAACTGAAATGGTCTCTATTTACTTTCTTAATACACATTCTGAGTCTGATTTTGTTTCATATGTTATTGGAAATTCAAATTATTGGGGACAAAAAGTTGTATTTGTTGCGTTTCAGAACAAAAGTACTCTTCCACAAACTGACTACAAACTTGTATATGTGCTTGTATATTATTATTATTTGGCAAAACTCCAAAAATACAATTGACTGCAGTTTCCAATAAAAAAATAAACACTAGTGTCAGCAAAACAACACATTTGATTTATTTTCAAATAAATTATGGTTACATTCGTAGATTATAAATTAATAAATGCTTTTTGCACAACACTATATTATGACCTCAAAACACTTTTCTCATTGTGCATGATTAGAAAACTAATACCTTTTCATGTCTGCATTACGTAACCAGCTCCAAATGTAAGGCTTTTCTGATATAGAAAACTTGCTCGGTAGCCCACCTGGTACTGCACTGTACACAAGACATGATAAAATAGCTCAAAGACTTGTAGAAGAAAGCTTAAATGTCATGGTTGCTTTGGCAAATTATTCTTTTTTTTTTGTCAGGTTTGCTTTTGTTAACACTATCGATTTGGTTTAGGATAGGGTTTAGTGTAGATGGTACGCAGTGTTGGGTAGTAACTGATTACATGTAATCTGGATTGCGTAATCAGATTCCACAAATTAAGTACTTGTAATTAGATTGCATTACATTTAAAAATTCTCATAATCCGATTAGTTACTTTTTATGGATTCCATGATTACTTATTATTCACACAATGGCAGCAAATTATTCATACAGTAATTTAAGTGCTGTTAATGCATTTTGTGATGTTTATAACAAAGAATGGAATATATAAGTGGAATATATAGTGTTTTCTTTCTCTCTCTTTTTTTGGTACACAATAATCCCATTGAAGTCTTTGTGAGAGTAATCAAAAAGTAGTCAGACTTCATTACCTGAAATGTGTAATCCAGATTATGTAACTAATTTATACTATGTTATTGTCATGTAATTTGTAATCTGTAATGTACTACAGTTTATAATCTACACAGCACTGATGGTATGCTATTTTCAAATGCGATAGAGCATTAATCTCCATTGTGGCGACTCACTGATCGTGTTATTTCCCAAACTAACGTGATACGTACAACAACCAAAATAATACAACATTGCCAATATTCATGTTAATGTGTTTTTGATAAAACTGAACTTACTTTTTGCGGGACTGACATTTCACTTTGAAGGTGTCATGAAACAAGCAGGGAGCAAAGCCTTTGGTGAAATCTCACCACAGGCACATTGTTAATACATGGGTTGATGATGCATTTAATTTCTGATGAATAGCCAGGTTCTACCTAACATATCTTTATTGTTAAATATCTTGTTTAATTAAAAAATGTGTTGCATTAAGGAAGTAAAATGGTTTTCAAGTGTGGTTTCATGTTGATTTTTTTGTTGAATATTATGGACTAGACTTTCTTTGTTCAATGTTTCTGAACCCTTCTTCGATCCTAATTTTGGTTTCCTGTCCTGTAGAGGGCTGACCTTGCTGTGGCTCCTCTCACAATCACCTTTATGCGGGAAAAAGCGATTGACTTTTCCAAACCTTTCTTGAACACTGGCATCAGCATCCTGTACCGTAGACCCAACAGCACCAACTCTGGCTTCTTCTCCTTCCTGAACCCCATGACCCCTGATATCTGGGTCTACATCCTGTTGGCCTACCTGGGAGTCAGCTGTGTACTCTTCGTCATCGCCAGGTGAGCAACAACCAATTGTTCTTGTGGCTTGTGCACCTGGGACTATTAACCTTGATGGTACCTTCCAATATTTGCCTTGAATTCACTCAGTAAAGCATCAAAAAGCAAACAGTAATGTGTTATTAGTAGTGTTTGCTAAGGCTAAAATAACAAACTATACCTAGGGACTAGAATATCTAAGAGACTTGCTGGTAGAATGTTTGTGGCCATTAAAAAAAAAAAAAACTCTTAACCACCCAGAAAGATGTGGCAACTGAATACCACACATACACTTTAGGTGCACGATGCACATGAAAAAATATGCAGAACATCTTAAGAACGGCATAGCATCATCATAACAACCAAAAACAGCATCCTTACATAATGACAGCAAATTTTACACAGGTAAGCATCACTCACAATTTTATCAGGAAATGTAAAAATCTAAGTCCATTTTCAAATGATCTGATGTCCAAGTGGTCATCTTCATGCCTTTAAAAGTCGTTGCCAAAAAATGGCTGAGAAAAAAAAAAGAAAATCATTTGAACATGAGAAAAGCTGTAGCATCAATTGTTTGCAGATGGCTCTTGGTTTACTATTTTATTATTGAGATTCATACATCTGTATGTGGCTCATAGAAATGTTTTCACTATACAGTATATTAAGATATTGACTATTTGCATATATATATATATATATATTCATACACAACCCATACTCACTCAGATACTGCCACTATACTGACACCAAAAGCACCTTATACACTCTAAAAAATGCTGGGTTAAATACAACCCAGTGCTGGGTAAAATAGGGACAAACCTGCATTTAACCCAGCATTTTTTAGAGTGTATAAGGTGCTTTTGGTGTCAGTATAGTGGCAGTATCTGAGTGAGTATGGGGTGTGTATGAATATATATATATATATATATGTTCATACACAACCCATACTCACTCAGATACTGCCACTATACTGACACCAAAAGCACCTTATACACTCTAAAAAATGCTGGGTTAAATACAACCCAGTGCTGGGTAAAATAGGGACAAACCTGCATTTAACCCAGCATTTTTTAGAGTGTAGCACCACCATACCCAGTAAGTCCATTGCTTTTAATGAGCAATACTTACAGTAATAACAATTTGTATTAAAAAGTTTCTAAAATGATCTTGATACTTTTAGGTAAGATAGATGATCATTTTATTTACAGTATATATATATATATATTTATTTATTTAAGCACCTAAGCTCAACCTTACACTCTAAAAAATGCTGGGTTAAATACAACCCAGTGCTGGGTAAAATAGGGACAAACCCAGCAATTGGGTTGCTTTGACCCAGCGGTTGGGTTACTACCCAGAAGGTTGGGTTAAACATTTAACCCAACCGCTGGGTCAAAACAACTCAATTGCTGGGTTTGTCCCTATTTTACCCAGCACTGGGTTGTATTTAACCCAGCATTTTTTAGAGTGTACCCTTAAGTACTTAAGTACGTCATTAAACATATAACAGACAGTCACAATAATTTATTCAACAAAATGACAAAAAAAAGAACTATTGAAATATTGAAATATTGTGGCAGACAGTGACGGTGATCAAATTTTAAGTCCGCCACAAAGAAATATCTCGCCTTTAAGACTTGGAATGTAGCTTAAATTGTTTGAATATACTTCTAAGTTTTTTTTAATCATTATTATTATTTTGAATTTATTATTGTGACTCTACTTTTCTTGTGCCTGTTACATCATATTATGTTAAAATGCATTCAAATTGAAAATCAAGCCCCAACATATCATTAGGGTTACCCAAAATTATAACATAATTTCATCGTAGTGAAAGTCCCATGCCCTTAACGTTTACTCGTTGAACGCAGTTGGCTTACTGTTCGCATTGGTAAGATTGAATGCGTGTATAGTTGCATGCATACAAGCTGCAGTACTGGACGTTGTGGGAGTGAAAACAGGTTGCCACTGATCAAACTGACATTAAAATATCACACAATTTGTAATCCATTCAGTCATATAAAGACTGCTTTCCAAACAGGTTTTTATTTTCTGTTATATTATTGCATTAATTTAAACTGTTTTGAAGTGGCACAGGTAGCACATAAAACTTTTTTTTTTTTTTAACTGAGGGATAAGTGGATTTTGGAGTTGGAAGAGTGCTTTTTGAGAGAGGCCATTTTGTCCATTGTTTTTCCTGAGACCTGAAGCCTTTTAGACTGAGGTGCGATGCTATTTCATCAAATAACTGAGTTTTGAGAATGTCCAAAATGTACACCATACAGACACCATTTTTCTTTAAAATGGTTACTTAAATTACATAATTTAAGGGAGAAATTAAGAATCAGTTGAATGAGGAATCGCTCATCACAGCGATTCCCTCTTGCCCTGGAAACATATTTTTAAAGTTTCAAAAGAATGGGCAGGAAGTACAAACGGAGACTTCAGCTCTCATGCACCAGTAAGTGTGTAATAACAGATGTCCTTTCCACCATCTTACTGGTCTTATCTTTTCAAAGACCAGAACATATCCAGCTTTCAATTTTCCAGGAGTTAGGGCTTCATGGTTTTCAATGCTTGGAGTGCAAAAAAGAAGATGCATAGGCTTATTTTGTATATCAATCACAAACTATATGTCTGTGTATACTTGAATCGGAGAGAATAAAGAAACAGGTTACATGAAACTGGGGAACAGAATAGGCATTTTGGCATTTTCTGACACCAAAAGCACCTTATACACTCTAAAAAATGCTGGGTTAAATACAACCCAGTGCTGGGTAAAATAGGGACAAACCTGCATTTAACCCAGCATTTTTTAGAGTGTAGCACCACCATACCCAGTAAGTCCATTGCTTTTAATGAGCAATACTTACAGTAATAACAATTTGTATTAAAAAGTTTCTAAAATGATCTTGATACTTTTAGGTAAGATAGATGATCATTTTATTTACAGTATATATATATATATATTTATTTATTTAAGCACCTAAGCTCAACCTTACACTCTAAAAAATGCTGGGTTAAATACAACCCAGTGCTGGGTAAAATAGGGACAAACCCAGCAATTGGGTTGTTTTGAC
>NW_015505789.1:227600-230037 GCF_001515645.1 Sinocyclocheilus grahami
AACCCAACCGCTGGGTCAAAACAACCCAATTGCTGGGTTTGTCCCTATTTTACCCAGCACTGGGTTGTATATAACCCAACATTTTTTTAGAGTGTACCCTTAAGTACGTCTTAACAACATTAAACATATAACAGACAGTCACAATAATTTATTCAACAAAATGACAAAAAAAAGAACTATTGAAATATTTGAGTGTTGTGGCAGACAGTGACGGTGATCAAATTTTAAGTCCGCCACAAAGAAATATCTCGCCTTTAAGACTTGGAATGTAGCTTAAATTGTTTGAATATACTTCTAAGTTTTTTTTAATCATTATTATTATTTTGAATTTATTATTGTGACTCTACTTTTCTTGTGCCTGTTACATCATATTATGTTAAAATGCATTCAAATTGAAAATCAAGCCCCAACATATCATTAGGGTTACCCAAAATTATAACAATTTCATCGTAGTGAAAGTCCCATGCCCTTAACGTTTACTCGTTGAACGCAGTTGGCTTACTGTTCGCATTGGTAAGATTGAATGCGTGTATAGTTGCATGCATACAAGCTGCAGTACTGGACGTTGTGGGAGTGAAAACAGGTTGCCACTGATCAAACTGACATTAAAATATCACACAATTTGTAATCCATTCAGTCATATAAAGACTGCTTTCCAAACAGGTTTTTATTTTCTGTTATATTATTGCATTAATTTAAACTGTTTTGAAGTGGCACAGGTAGCACATAAAACTTTTTTTTTTTAACTGAGGGATAAGTGGATTTTGGAGTTGGAAGAGTGCTTTTTGAGAGAGGCCATTTTGTCCATTGTTTTTCCTGAGACCTGAAGCCTTTTAGACTGAGGTGCGATGCTATTTCATCAAATAACTGAGTTTTGAGAATGTCCAAAATGTACACCATACAGACACCATTTTTCTTTAAAATGGTTACTTAAATTACATAATTTAAGGGAGAAATTAAGAATCAGTTGAATGAGGAATCGCTCATCACAGCGATTCCCTCTTGCCCTGGAAACATATTTTTAAAGTTTCAAAAGAATGGGCAGGAAGTACAAACGGAGACTTCAGCTCTCATGCACCAGTAAGTGTGTAATAACAGATGTCCTTTCCACCATCTTACTGGTCTTATCTTTTCAAAGACCAGAACATATCCAGCTTTCAATTTTCCAGGAGTTAGGGCTTCATGGTTTTCAATGCTTGGAGTGCAAAAAAGAAGATGCATAGGCTTATTTTGTATATCAATCACAAACTATATGTCTGTGTATACTTGAATCGGAGAGAATAAAGAAACAGGCTACATGAAACTGGGGAACAGAATAGGCATTTTGGCATTTTTAAAAAAATATTTTAGTATTTTTTTTTATAAACAGTGTTGGGTGTAATGCTTTAGTAAGTAAGTAATTACTATAATTTAATTGCCATTCGCTTAAAAAGTAAAGTAAGGGATTACACTTATTTTTCTGTAATTTAATTACAGATGCTTCTGAAGTAATTTTACATGAAACTGGGGAACAGAATAGGCATTTTGGCATTTTAAAAAAAATATTTATTAGTATTTTTTTTTATAAACAGTGTTGGGTGTAATGCTTTAGTAAGTAAGTAATTACTATAATTTAATTGCTATTCGCTTAAAAAGTAAAGTAAGGGATTACACTTATTTTTCTGTAATTTAATTACAGATGCTGTGAAACAAAATACGCTGTGTTTCCCGCCAACTGGCAACCCGGGGTGCCGACATACAATTGGGTAAACTGGCAGTGGGCGGGTTTCACAAACCAAAATGGAGACCGACATACCGGCCCAGAACGCACATTTTCAAAAGAGAATAACTGACTGTAGCAGTGTTTTTCAGATAAACCATTATGTTAACTTAACATGTTTCTTAAATATCTGCAAACATATTATGGTATTTTTATGCTGTTATGCTAGTGTCAAAAACTTACACACAGCACCTTTAAATATCTTAGTCAGTTCAGTAATAATTTGTGCAATTTTATATTATTTATTTGAAATAATTAAAAGAACAGTTTCATGTCTATCCTTTTGTTGTTCAACTGGTCGAGGTTGATTTGGGATTTAGAAAGTAATTAGTAATAAGCAATGCAATACGTTTTAGAGAGAGTAATTAGTACAGTATTCTAATTGCACTGTTGAAGATATAATTTCTGGCTAGTAATTAATTACTTAACCCAACTAAATGACACAAATCATGTCAAACAGTTTCCTGTGTGCCATTGGTTGAATAAACAGATGGCCCTGCCTCATCGGTCACGCCATTGGTTGAGTCAGTGTTGCTATTGAGATCTGGTTGGGCTGTTTAAACAAACAGAGCGATGTTTTCTAAAATGCACTCTTCAGGGAAATCAGACAAAAAAAGGTACATTTATTGATGTCTCTCTATAATAAGAATGAGATATTATTTAACTTCGAGAAAAAAA
>NW_015505789.1:230116-266771 GCF_001515645.1 Sinocyclocheilus grahami
TTACATTTTTAAATTAGCTTTTTAACCCAACAGTTGGGTTAGTCCATATTTGACCCAACATTGGGTTGAAACAACCCAGCATTTTTTAGAGTGTATATATATTTATATATGCATGTCACCTTTTACATAAAGACATATTTATTAATGAATTAATTTTTAACCAGGCAGTGAGTAAAAACATGTACATAAAAAAATGTAATCCTACAATGTGTCTTCTGCGAGTTTCCAGCTACGGTGCTTGTGCTCTGTTAACAAGTCCCTTGGCAATACCTGTGTCTCTCATCTTTTGAAGCAGATGCTTTGAGACGTTCCTTGTACTGTAGATATTAAAGGACAGGTGTTATAAGGGAATTTACAGACATCTGCAGTTGCTGGGAGTGTCCAGAGTTAATTGCGTTATAGTTTAACAAGCTGTTGAAAAGAGCCAAGAGTTGCACTCTCGTCACAGTTACTTGCCTTGATTTCAACAAAATACCCTGAAGTGGCCAATCTGTAATCCATTTCCCCAGGGTTATAAACACCTTTGGCACGATTGTAAAGTCTAGTCTAACGTAAAGTGCTTTTCTAATACGGAGAGTTCATGATTAGAAGTAAGAAGTCACGTTGTGCTTGTTACATAAGAGTGTGCAAATCTCACAATATGAAACTTTTATAACATGCATTAATGACTACCATTGTGAAAAAGCAGTGCGCTTAATTGTACTGACTGTACCCTTATAGTGTACTTCAAATGTAAGAAGTTTATTTAAAAAAAGAAATGTACAGCTGATAATATAACCTAAATAAAACACTTTATGTACTTAAAGAAAGTACACTTTCATGATTGTTCATTTACATACTTTTAAAAAGTGCACTTTGCAATGTCAAATTAAAAGATATTCCTTAAAAGGTTTTAAATCATGTTTTAATAATCTTTTGTCAAGCTGTAATGAAGTACATTTACTTTGACTAACCGACTAAAGCACATGTGAAGTACTTGATTATAATTTTAACTAGTGTGTTATTTATATTTTAATTGTACTAAATTGCAGCTCATTACAAATGTTTAATTACAAATATATTTAAATAAATGGCATGCAAGCTTCAATAAAAACTGCATTATTAAGTACATTTTACTATTAAGTATATTTTAGTTTATCACTTCAACCATATTTCAAAGACAATAGAAGGGATTATGATATTACATAGAAATATGTACTTAAATCCTACTAAAAAAAAAAATAATAATAATTTAATTGTAAATAGCATGCACTTAAGTGCCGAAAACAACAAACTTTTTTTTTTCTGTAATATGTACTCTTCTTCACAGGAGAATATTTCTACATTTTCAGAAAATGTACCAGTAAATGGTTTTTGCACAATGTTTGGTTGATGTGTATGGTTGCTAAAGTGTTCTGAGCTCCTATTAGCACAGTGCAGTGCAGTTACTAGGGTGCCGCTCAGTGATTTTTTGGATGTTCTGAGTAGTTCTAGTATGAGTCAGAAGAGCCCTCTATGATATTATGGTCCCTAGATGTGGAACTTTCCACATTTGTAAAACCATTATTTTTGCAGTTCTGTTTGGTGTGGTTGGTAGTGCAAAGCACTTCATCTTTAAATGTAGAGGTCGAGTTTGAGAACTCTCTCTTATTTTTGCTACAGGTTCAGCCCGTACGAGTGGTATGATGCCCATCCGTGTAACCCAGGCTCCGATGTGGTAGAAAACAACTTCACCCTCCTCAACAGCTTCTGGTTTGGCGTGGGCTCCCTCATGCAGCAAGGTACAGTGCTTCTACTGCAAACTCAACGCACTTTCCAAAGACGGCAAACAAGCCAAAGAAACTGACAACAGCGCGTTATGACTGTCTTCCACCCTTTACCTGTCAAAACCATGTTGGGTTCAGACTTTTCTGACAGGAGGAGGAAGTAGTCATCTTGCTTGTCAGTGAGGCGAAGATGAGGGGTGTCAAACATCTGTCATACACACTGTCAGGTTAGAGGGATAACAGCAGCGTTTGTTTCCTGACACTCAGCTGCCATCAGAGACCTTCACGATTGTGAGTTTGAGGTTGGGATGAAAGTCGACAGAAGACTGTCTCTATCGTAGCAAATGCACAGTGGGGCATCTCTGTTGTTCATCTCATCTCCGTTTGGCCAGATGTCCCGCCCTCTATACGTTGTTCTTCTTTATTGCTTGTCTCAATGCAGTGTTTCATTCATGCACCATAGCTGGCATACAGCTTCAGAGTGACACAAGGAGATCACAAACAAAAATTAATAGGCTTGTTTGAGTTGCCAGTGACTTTGCTTCGAATGTAGATGAGAGTAGGCAATTACTGTCAGGGGAGGAGACAGAAAAGAGCAGTCAAACTGGGCAAGACCCACTTCTCGTAGACAGTTGACCAGCAGTCTACTCCAGCAAAAGCAGATGTCTGGACTTGGAACACTACAGCTGCCTTGCTGTCGCAACACATGTTAGCATGACTTACATCATGTCCCACAGCATTTTTAACCAAATTGAAACCTGCCGGTTATGAGTTCTGTGCAAAATTTGCTAATTTCAAACATTCCTGATGTTAATATATAATATAGTAACACCTCAGATCATTTTGTGTTGGGCATGAAGAAATACATGAAGTATCGCTTTGACCGAATCAGTGAGTGAGTGAATCGTTGCACCATGTGCTAACCAGATGCGATGCTGTGCCATGATGTGGGAAAAGGTATCTTTTCCATGTTAATCAGAGTTTTTGTCCTAGCCAGCTGAGAAGGAGATACGTGACAAGCGACAAGCAGATTCTATTTTAGAAAGGGTTTCTATTTCTGTGACAATGCGTCTGTAACAATAACATCAAATCCATGACAATGATGAACTCAGGTACTTATGGGCTTTATTTAATGTTGAAAGGGTCTAATGTGAGTTTGAATATCATTTTGCGTGACTGGAATAATTATGAATATTAATGGATAATTCACCTCAGGTCTTGAAAATAAATTAAAGGAAACATAAACGTTAAAACTGTAATAATCCAACAAATGTGTTCCATGACAAATATTTGATCAGTTACTCAGGATGCATTTTTTACCATTTTAAAATGGTATGAATTAGATTTTAGATATTTTTTAAAGATGCAAATAGATTATTATGTAGGTTTCAAGTTGCATTTAATTGGAGTACATTTTACAAGAAAATACTGTTTCTCTTTCTACTTCAAAATTTCAAGTTTAATTCAGTGTGTAACTTGTTTATATTTAATTGTGAATTAACTATCAATTTCTGAATGAAAATTGTTTCTACACTTCTTCTTCTTCTTCTTCTTCTTCAGTATATGTATTCATGAATTGGACTACACTGCTTGCACTTTTGTTGTTGCTTGCAAACATGAAGACAAGGCAATGCAAAGATTTATTTTTTTGTTTTTTATTTTTGTTGTGGAGTTCAGTTTTCTTTCTCATTATGTTCAGTTAAAGGTGGAGTATAAGTGATTTCTAAGAAACGCCAATTTAAAATCACCAAAACAAACAAGCCCCTACCCAAAAGGATTACACCCTTTTCTTGATAGCTATGCAACACAGGCAACTACCCCATCACGAGTGGACACGCCCCTTACTGGTGATTGGCTAGAAGTGTGTTTGGTGCTCGTTCCGATCTACTCTCAACAGCATTTCTCAGAAAACACTTGCTGCACCTTTAAGACTGCAGGTTCACAACTCATTTAAAACTCTTGCATCGCCTTGCAGCGGCTCTATAGATTCAGTAGCAACCCCACCGCTAAATAGTGAAGAAAAAAACTTAGTTGAAGTATTTCAGGACGCTGTTCGATATGCATTGAAAATGCAAACTTTCAACAATCATTAACAGAACCAAAATTATTTGATTCCAGTATTTTAGTTGTGGTGGTTTGAAGAAGAAGCGATTTCTTTTATCTTAACTCAGCACCAAAGTAAATGACACTCTCTCTATCTCAAATATTATTTCCTCTAATACCATTTTAAATATTTTCTCTGTGCTGAGGCGCCACCTCACAGAATTAGAGGGAGGAAGCTATTTAAAGCTATTAAAGGGGTTGAAGCTGATTCCACACCCCTCACAGGCACACATTAGCAAATGATACCCTCAAAACCAAACGGCATAATAAAGCAGATCAGAGTAATGAAATGTTTTACCTCATGTAAGGAGACAAATAGAAAAGACTCTTCCTGTGCCCATGGTGAACCTTTGCTCGTGGGGAGCGCAAATCTGCCACACATTTCAGTACGCACAAAATCTCCACTGATATGCATGCGATACCTGTCAATTTGAAACAGTCTACTGAAACTAGCAGCCATGCAGTTCATGAATTGGTTAGATGGAGTTAGACCTTCTTACTTGACTTTAAAAGTTGTGTGTTGTGTTTGTTTTGTTAGTCTGTTCACTTACTCCAGGTGCATGAATGATTCATAATGATTTACGGTTCAGCAGCAATTTAAAGTTTAAGTACTGTGGAAGCATCAGCTAGTTATAGATGGTGTTAGATAAGACTTTATTTGTGTAAAAAATGAAATTCATTGGTATTGCAGCTAGAGTAAGACAGCAGGTACAAGAAAATTATTCAGCAAGCAATTGATATAAGTTATTTCATCTGTCAGAAAAACAGTGCATATTTATTTATTTATTTAGTTAGTTAGTTAGTTAGTCATACGAGGTTTCTTTTGGACACCACTGAGATTAAAGTACTGGGGGGGGGGGGGGGTTTAAACCAGCCTGAGGTGGTTTTCTGGTCTATCTGGTGTGCCAGTTGTCTATTTTGTCATTTTTGTTTCTCCTAAGAAATTTTAGTTGATAGCTTAATGCGACACACATTTAGAGTAATACCTGTGGTATTGTCCGGAAATGATAATCCAGGAAGTAAATCCAGTATTATTGCAGCTAGAGCAAGACAACAGGAACTACTGATAAAAAAAATAAATAAATGAGAACGGATAAAACCAGACACTAAACAAATGGCATGAATAAAAAATAAATGTTTTCACTTGTCAGAAAATACCAGGAAGTTGTTGTCTTAATTCTTTAATGCATTGTCATTTTTCAAACATGTCCTGCCAGACAGGAAGCTCCTTCATGCTAGCACACAGCAGTGCAGCTGAACTGATAAAATCATAAAAGCTCATTTTTCATCTCTGTCCAAAAATTGTTCAGGTTAGACATGGCCCGCTCAACAAAAACCGATGTTTCATTCTGCAAGCTGCAGATTATTACATGAAAAATGGTCCGGTTTTGCAAATCGCTTTTGAAAAAAAACTAAATAATAATAAAAAACGTAAGGTGGCCGGCTGGTTTTAGAGATGGTGACAGCTGATCAACTAAACAAGCTTAAACCAGCAAACCATCTTAGGCTGGTTTCTTTCGGCAGGCTCATTTCTGTTTACCATCAACTAACTGCAAAAAATGTTAATTTGGTGAATGCTGTGCTTTATCAATTTGCTCAGTTTCCCTAATTTGAAACATATCTTTACACACTGATAGTGAAAAGGGTAGCAGGCTGAATATTGAATACTAGCCTCTGGCGCTGAGCCGCACTGTGACTTTCTTCTTTACGAGAAGAAGGTGGGAATGTTAAGTGCAGGTAATCATTCTCATTGGGAAATGCTTTAACTTCGGCCCAGGCTGATGTGTTTCAGAGCTTGTGAAAGAAATAGCAGGACAGGGAAAAGCAGGTCATCATAATTAATATCACTGTGAAGCAAACCCATAGAGAATAACCCACAGACGGCCACAGTTTAGCAGTTTTGCCTTCCCTACTTTTACACAGCGATAAGCAGATGTTTAGCTTCAGCGTTATGCTGGAAAATCTGTCAACCGATGTTTCATTCTGCAAGCTGCAAATTATTACATGAAAAATGGTCCGGTTTTGCAAATCGCTTTTGAAAAAAAACTAAATAATAATAAAAAACGTAAGGTGGCCGGCTGGTTTTAGAGATGGTGACAGCTGATCAACTAAACAAGCTTAAACCAGCAAACCATCTTAGGCTGGTTTCTTTCGGCAGGCTCATTTCTGTTTACCATCAACTAACTGCAAAAAATGTTAATTTGGTGAATGCTGTGCTTTATCAATTTGCTCAGTTTCCCTAATTTGAAACATATCTTTACACACTGATAGTGAAAAGGGTAGCAGGCTGAATATTGAATACTAGCCTCTGGCGCTGAGCCGCACTGTGACTTTCTTCTTTACGAGAAGAAGGTGGGAATGTTAAGTGCAGGTAATCATTCTCATTGGGAAATGCTTTAACTTCGGCCCAGGCTGATGTGTTTCAGAGCTTGTGAAAGAAATAGCAGGACAGGGAAAAGCAGGTCATCATAATTAATATCACTGTGAAGCAAACCCATAGAGAATAACCCACAGACGGCCACAGTTTAGCAGTTTTGCCTTCCCTACTTTTACACAGCGATAAGCAGATGTTTAGCTTCAGCGTTATGCTGGAAAATCTGTCAGCTGGTTGTTTGTCATGACATCAGCATTTCCTTAATAGCTTGCACACTGGAACGTGATAAAGGGACATCCAAAACAGCAAGACCACAAACCAAAGACCCTCTCTCACAAAAGCCGATTCTGAATGTTGTGGTAAAAATATTTTTATAGAAAAATAGCCAATCCAGAATTGAATGAAGGTGAAGGTAAAAGTGTGCGTGTGTGCATGAGTGCGTGCGTGCGTGTGTGTGTGTGTGTGAAAGACAGTCAGGGTTTTGCAGTTTTCTAACTTTTCATTGCACTGTTCACTGGCTCCCATCCTGAAGGAACTCTCGGTTTTATCCATCATCTCTGCTTGTTTGGTTTGACTCTTTGTGTATATGAGATGAGCTGCATGTGGTTTTAAAATTGATCAAAAGTCACACACACACACTATATGTTGCTAAATATTTTATTTATATAGTGTGTTCATTAATGCATTTTTAATTAAATGAATGCTCTCTACCTTTTCAAAATTTGAAGTCTTTAAGATTGTTTAATGTTTTCGAAAGAAGTCTCTTATGCTCAACAAGGCTGCATTTGTTTGATCAAAATACAGTGATATTTTCTAAAAAATAATAAACAATGTTGTTTTCTGTTTGAATATTTTGTCTGTGTAATGGATTTGTGATGTACAGCTGGATTTTCAGCATCATCACTCCAGTCACGTGATCCTTCAGAAATCATTCTAATATGCTGATTTGTTGCTCAAGGAATATTTCAAATTAATATTTTTTTGAAATATAAATGTTTTGTAGCGATGTAAAATGTATTTACTTTCACAACGTTGTTTTTTAAGTATATACAAATCATATGTAATATATTACAAATCACTGTGTGTGTGTGTGTAAATAATTCATACAGACTTTTTTTTTTATATACAGAATGTACTTAAACTATATGGAATATATGTACTTAAAAAAATGCATGTCACAGGACCACTGACAAGCAACAATCTTATACACTTTCCTTTTCTTTTCTTAAATAAATGTAAATTTTAAACTAATTGTTCAGGTTAGACATGGCCCGCTCAACAAAAACCGATGTTTCATTCTGCAAGCTGCAGATTATTACATGAAAAATGGTCCGGTTTTGCAAATCGCTTTTGAAAAAAAACTAAATAATAATAAAAAACGTAAGGTGGCCGGCTGGTTTTAGAGATGGTGACAGCTGATCAACTAAACAAGCTTAAACCAGCAAACCATCTTAGGCTGGTTTCTTTCGGCAGGCTCATTTCTGTTTACCATCAACTAACTGCAAAAAATGTTAATTTGGTGAATGCTGTGCTTTATCAATTTGCTCAGTTTCCCTAATTTGAAACATATCTTTACACACTGATAGTGAAAAGGGTAGCAGGCTGAATATTGAATACTAGCCTCTGGCGCTGAGCCGCACTGTGACTTTCTTCTTTACGAGAAGAAGGTGGGAATGTTAAGTGCAGGTAATCATTCTCATTGGGAAATGCTTTAACTTCGGCCCAGGCTGATGTGTTTCAGAGCTTGTGAAAGAAATAGCAGGACAGGGAAAAGCAGGTCATCATAATTAATATCACTGTGAAGCAAACCCATAGAGAATAACCCACAGACGGCCACAGTTTAGCAGTTTTGCCTTCCCTACTTTTACACAGCGATAAGCAGATGTTTAGCTTCAGCGTTATGCTGGAAAATCTGTCAGCTGGTTGTTTGTCATGACATCAGCATTTCCTTAATAGCTTGCACACTGGAACGTGATAAAGGGACATCCAAAACAGCAAGACCACAAACCAAAGACCCTCTCTCACAAAAGCCGATTCTGAATGTTGTGGTAAAAATATTTTTATAGAAAAATAGCCAATCCAGAATTGAATGAAGGTGAAGGTAAAAGTGTGCGTGTGTGCATGAGTGCATGCATGCGTGTGTGTGTGTGTGAAAGACAGTCAGGGTTTTGCAGTTTTCTAACTTTTCATTGCACTGTTCACTGGCTCCCATCCTGAAGGAACTCTCGGTTTTATCCATCATCTCTGCTTGTTTGGTTTGACTCTTTGTGTATATGAGATGAGCTGCATGTGGTTTTAAAATTGATCAAAAGTCACACACACACACTATATGTTGCTAAATATTTTATTTATATAGTGTGTTCATTAATGCATTTTTAATTAAATGAATGCTCTCTACCTTTTCAAAATTTGAAGTCTTTAAGATTGTTTAATGTTTTCGAAAGAAGTCTCTTATGCTCAACAAGGCTGCATTTGTTTGATCAAAATACAGTGATATTTTCTAAAAAATAATAAACAATGTTGTTTTCTGTTTGAATATTTTGTCTGTGTAATGGATTTGTGATGTACAGCTGGATTTTCAGCATCATCACTCCAGTCACGTGATCCTTCAGAAATCATTCTAATATGCTGATTTGTTGCTCAAGGAATATTTCAAATTAATATTTTTTTGAAATATAAATGTTTTGTAGCGATGTAAAATGTATTTACTTTCACAACGTTGTTTTTTAAGTATATACAAATCATATGTAATATATTACAAATCACTGTGTGTGTGTGTGTAAATAATTCATACAGACTTTTTTTTTTATATACAGAATGTACTTAAACTATATGGAATATATGTACTTAAAAAAATGCATGTCACAGGACCACTGACAAGCAACAATCTTATACACTTTCCTTTTCTTTTCTTAAATAAATGTAAATTTTAAACTAAAATGATGTATTCTTATGTAATGAGTTGATGCATTTAATTTCTGTTCAGGTTCAGAACTGATGCCTAAAGCTCTCTCTACTCGAATCATCGGAGGAATCTGGTGGTTCTTCACCCTCATCATCATCTCCTCCTACACAGCGAATCTGGCCGCTTTCCTCACTGTAGAGAGGATGGATTCGCCCGTGGACTCAGCCGATGACCTGGCCAAACAGACCAAAATAGAGTACGGCGTAGTCAAAGATGGAGCAACCATGTCCTTCTTTAAGGTACGAGCCTCTGAAATGAGCTTGATTTTTTGGAACTGTATAACTTTGACAAATCACAATGGCAGTTCACTAAGGTTATGTTCACTGTTTGTGATATATTTGACATGTTATTTATTTCTTGAAGCTTGACACATGGCACTAGTGTTGAGAACAACCGCAGAATGTTAACAGAAGATTTTTGAAAGACAGCTTCAGCTAACTTTTCAAAAAAGGAGCAACTTTTCTATTCTTGAGCTGTGCAGAGAGAAAAAAAAATCAATACACTTCCACAAACGAATTTCTTAAGCTTTTCCAGTTAGATCTTAATTCCCACTGTAAAAGCATATTCACCTGTGCTCTCACTTCTCTTCCATGTTTGAAGTGTTCCTTCATAATGTTTTTTTTTTATTCCAAAGTTTCAACTTTTGCCTGCAGGGTTTTACTTTTTCACGGCTTTGAGTTTTCGCTCTTAGATGCTGTAGTGCCGAGCAGAGAAAAAAGTATACCAGGTTTCCGAATGACAGAAAATCGAGGTGTCTTTAAACCAGTAATTGCATATTCATACATTCTTTCAAAATATAGGCTGCTTTTGCTGATTTTATTTTCCATAAATAACCATGTTCCAAAATATACATTAGCGTAGTTGTTTTGCTTCAGATCACAATTCTTAAATTTCTATCAGTTCTTTTTTTAGTTTACAAAAAAGAAACAGTGTATGTATATGGTGACCGTGATTTCACCAAGTACAACATGTTCCTGGATCAACATTCCTATCAACCAATCAGAATTGAGGGACAACTTTTCAGGAAATATCTGTTTTAGGCTTACAATCAGGATTAGGTGCTTCTACACCCTTGTTAATCAGCTATCATTTCACACTGTTTTAGGAATAAATTATGGGTAGGGATTGGGTTAAGTCTATATTTTTGGACAGTTATGTTGATCCAGGATCAACAAAAGATGTTGATCCAGGAACACGTCTTACATGGCAAAATCACGGCGACCGTATGTATATAATGAATATGATTGCATATGGCTTTGACATTTAATGTGCATATTACTTTGATCATGCATCCTTTTTCACTCCTGAAGTATATGATAGCAGCATTAGAAATTAAGATTACAATATCAGATGTTTGCAATTAAAATATCAAGCTGTCACTGCCTAAACACCTTCAGTTCTGCTTGTTTTCTGAAATTCAGATGTGGTATTACAGCGAGCAGACCTGGAACCTCAAATGTTAATTTAACATTTTATCAAGAGTAATCAAAGAGCACTCACACTTGTTCATTTTCTTGGGTCATTTTAAATGTTTCATGGAACTAAGCCAACAATTATCCATGATTAGCTATGGTTTCTAATGTGACCTCCTTTAAAAAACCATGAAATGCCATTTAAACTGAGTGCTAATCGTGATGTTAAAGTTTCATTATCCTAAGACAGAGATACACACACACACACACACAAAATTGGTTCCACATCTTAATCAAAATATATTTCTTTATAAGGAGACTCAATGTTCAGAATAGCATACTACAGTTCCCCTTCAGGAATTCGAGATGCGTCGAAACGCTACGGGAACACCTCCAGCGTGACCACGCTCTGAATCACGTGTAATCAGTCCAATGGATGGGCGAGACGTCACGGGCGGGGTGACGTAGCGACCAGGAAGCATAAAAGCCCGTCCGGTGAAATCGGCATCAGCTTTTCTGTCATTCAGCAAGCGCTCTGTGTGTGTCAGTCTTATTTGGTGTTGTCTGTCCATTATCACTCTTTATTTTACAATACGGGTGTAGACAAACATACGGCGAGAGCAGCATCTCAGGCTGCGTGTTCTTCCCTGCCCACGCTACATTTCGGGTGGGGATACACACAGTTTGTGTGTTGTCTGCTTGGGAGCAAAACACGCAGAGTCAGCTCTCGAGGGAGTCCCTATCTTCTTCCTCACCTACCAGATCCAGCGCCCGCTCTCGTGGTTCAGAAGCCCGTGCTGCGGTTCTTTCCCCCCGGTGAGAGGGTTCGACGCTCCGCTTGTCTTCCTCCGAGGAGGTTGATGAGGGCGTCGATGAGCTCGCCAGTTGCACAAGCATCAGTTACACAAGCATTTTATGCCTATTATTATAATGAGCAGCTTTACTGTGGACACAAGAATTATGTCTATACTATTATGAGCAGCATTTACTGGGGAGCGGAGCTTGCGCAGTCAGCTCTCGGAAATAAGGGGCTGATTGTGCTTCTCCCCGCTGAATGCTCCGCTCCTGCCGGGCACGCTCCGAGGAGTGTGTCCATGCTTGCGAACTCGCTGTTCGGTCCCGCTATTGCTGAGGCACAGTGGTGATTCAGATCGCGGGGATCGCATGTGGATCTAGCGGATGGGTTGGCGATGGCTCGCCCTTTCTCCGCCTGCACTCCGTAGATCCAGCGCTCTCTCTCTCAAGGTTCGGAAGCCCGCGCTGCGGTTTCTTCCCCCTCTGAGTGAGAGCTCGCTGCTGCGGCTATTTTCTCTGAGGAGATTGATATTGTTTGAGTGACCAAGTGGCTCGCGCGCTGCTGAGGCAACGCGTGTATTACATCAGTTTCAGTTTTTTATGTGAATCTTACCACACCAGACCATGTTTACTCGTTTGGTTGTTTGGCTGCATTTAATTCTGAGGAATTAAATGAGATATTTATCTGACTATGAGAAGTTAGATATATCATTTTTTCAATTTTTGATATGAAGCCTATCACACCAGACCATGTTTACTCGTCTGGTTGTTTAGCTGCGTTTAATTCTGAGGAATTAAATTAAGTATTTATCTGACTTTGAGAAGTAGGCTATATAATTTTCAATTTTTGAAATTAATCTTATCACACCAGACCGTGTTTACTCGTCTGGTTGTTTGATTGCATTTGATTCCGAGGAATAAAATTAAGTATTTGTCTGACTATGAGAAGTTAGATATACAGGGGCTCTTAAAATTTCAAAAAAAAAAATCTAGAGTAAGAGCACGTGTTTACCTCTCTTCCTCTGAGGAGGTTGAGGCGGTCAGCAGGGGCTGCTGGGCGGGAGCAGTCCCAACCTACCGTGTTCCAGCTCCTCATTGGGGGGCGTCACTTCTCGTACTCTGCAAAGTCTAGAGTCACAGTGGCGCTCCCAGGCCGAAGGCTTCTAGCGGAAGGCAGTTCTGCGGACCGTCATTCTCGCTGGATAGTCTCCGTCTAAAACATCCTGACGCCTAAGGCCTATAGGACTTCTGAGGGCCAGCTCCCTCTGGTGAAGAGCGGTGTACACCGCATTACACGGTGCCCGTCTCTCCTCAGTGCCCTCAGGAGATCGGTCTGCCAACCCTGCCGGTGTTCCAGGGCACAGCAGTCTCCGGCGAGCACTTCTGTCAGTTACCGCCCGGAAACGTAGCGGTGCTAAGAGGCTCGTGACCTACACTGAGGTCTCTAGAGCAGCTAGTACGTCCGTCCCCTGTCGGTTCGCCGCTTCAGGGCACCGAGCTAGCCGCTCTGATTACACCAGAGGCCAGTCTCGTAAGACTGGTTCCATTAGTATGCCACCTGGCGGTGTGGGAGCCCCTGCCAAGCGTGCCTCCCTGGGTCCTGCCCTGAACAGGCTCTGGTTCTATCAGTCGAGTCTTCCTAGCAGATGACGCGGGTCTGAAGACCATCATTTTTAGAGAAGATTTCAGCTATGAGGGTTCTGATGCTATGGCTCAGGACCTCGGAGGGCAGGCCCCTTTGGGGAAGAGCGGTGCACACTGCATTACACGGTGCCCGTCTCTCCTCAGTGCCCTCAGGAGATCAGTCTGCCAACCCTGCAGTTCCAGGGAGCAGCAGTCTCCGGCGAGTGCTTCTCTCAGTTACCGCCCAGAAACGTAGGTCCACGGAGGTCTCTAGAGGAGCTAGTAGGGCCGTCCCCTGCCGGTTCGCCGCTTCAGGGCACCGAGCTAGCCGCTCTGATTACACCAGAGGTCAGTCTCGAGAGACTGATTCCCTTAGTAGACTAACGTGTCTCGGTGGGTCCTGCACACTGTAAAGTGAGGCTATAGAATCCAGTTCTCCTCCGCCTCAGTTTAAACGGGATCATTCCCACTATGATGGGTCCCGAGCAGGCTCTGGTCATGGAATAGAAGTAGTTACTCTTTTGAGGAAGGAGGACATCGAGGTGGTCCCTCCTCACATAACATAGTTCTACAGTCGGTAATTCGCCGTTCCGAGGAAGGATGGAGGGTGGCGTCCTATTTTAGATCTGAACTGCATTTGAACTGCTCAGTCAGGCGACTGAAGTTCAGAACGCTCGCACTCAAACAAGTCGGGTCTCAGATCAAGTCTGGTTTGGCACGATCAATCTAAAAGATGCACATGTCTCCATCCTTCCTCATCACAGGAAGTTCCTGAGGTTTGCTTTTGGGGGCAAAAGCTTACCAATACCGAGTTCTTCCTTTGGCCTTGCACTCTCACCCCACACTTTCACGACTCAACCACATCGACGATTGGTTGATTTTAGCTCAATCAGAGTGGATGTCATTCTTGCTCACAAGAAAGAGCTGGGGTTAAAACTTAACGCCAAGAAAAGTGTGCTTTCTCCAGTACAGAGAACAACTTATCTGGGCTTGGTGTGGGATTCGACCATGATGTAGGCACATATGTCTCCTCCTCGGATCGAGTCGATCCTCGTTGCGAGAGTGAGAGAAGGCCGGTCACTCACTGTCAAGCAGTTCCAGACTGCTGGGTCTGATGGCAGCCGCATCCAACGTGGTTACTTTTGGCCTGCTGTACATGAGACCCCTACAGTGGTGGCTTAAGACCAAGGGGTTCTCCCCGAGGGGAAACCCGCTTCGCATGCTCAAGGTCACGCTGCGGTGCCTTCGTGCCTTAGACATGTGAAGGAAACCTTGGTTCTTATCTCAGAGCCTGGTGCTGGGAGCTCTTGGTCACCGCATATGCTAGCGACGGATGCATCTTTCACCGGTGGAGCGGCCACCATCTCACGTGGCGCCTAAGTTGACTGGGGATGCTGGCCGTGTTTCTAGCTTTGAAACACTTCCTCCCAGGCCTAAGAGATCGCTATGTGTTGGTGCGCACCGACAACACAGCAGTGGTCTTTTTATATATGTGGGGGCAGGCATCCTGTCGAGGCAGGGGCCGAGGCCCAGAGAATAGATGCCTCACCCCGAGGGGTGAAGCAGACTTGGAGAGTCTTTGGCCAGGCTCAGGTGGACTTGTTTGCGACTCAGATGATATTGCACGGTCCCCTCTGGTTCTCTCTCTGACTCATCCAGCTCCACTGGGGCTGGATGCCATGGTACAGACGTGGCCGAGGCTTCGTCTGTACACCTTTCCCCTGATTGTTCTGCTCCAGGGAGTTCTGGAGAGAGTGCACTGGAACAAGGTCAGTCGACTGCAAAGAAAAAACAGTGGCCCCATTCTGGCCGGGCCGAGTATGGTTCTCGGACCTGATTTCTCTCCTCGACGGCGCTCCATGGGAGATTCCTGTCAGGAGAGATCTCCTCTCACAGGCGGAAGACGTGCCCCCACCCGGAGAGGTGGAAGCTGTGGGTGTGGCCTCTGAGGAGGCACAACTCATAGCTTCCGGTCTCTCAACCAAGCTTGTTGAGACCATCCTCCATCCAGAGCTCCCTCTATGAGGAAACTGTACTTCTTGGTTGCGGCGACTGCCAGCTCGACCCAGCTAACTGCCCGTTTGGTACAGTTCTGGAGTTCCTGCAGGCCTGTTTATCCACAGGGTTGACCCACTCCACCCTAGAGGTCTTCGTGGCGGCCATTGCTGCCTACCACGCCCCTCTCTGTGGCCATTCGGTGGGAAGACACCCTCTTCTTACACGTTTCCTCTGCGGTGCGCTGAGGCCGAGGCCTCCAGCCAGAGAAGCTTATGCTAAGTGGTGGATCAGGATGCTATTCCATAGCCTTGAGCCCTCTGATCTCCCCTCTCCTTCGGGGGTCAAGGCTCACTCCTCCAGAAGTTGGCCTTCGGGACGGCAGGCCCCGCCTACTTTAGCCATTCCTGGCTCCCTTTTCTCCCGCCTTAGTTGTGCTCTTCCACACTAGGCAGGGATTTGCAAGTCTGGCATGGGCATTCTCGTTCCCGTAGCGTTTCGACGCAGCATCTCGTTCCCTTCGGGGCGCCATGGTTACATGCGTAACCTGGAGACATTTCTGCAGATATAGTGTATTGTTCATAGTATGTGATTTTTTTTTGTAGGACAAAATGACCTGAACGCGTTTTTCACACAAATTATGATTACAGGGGCAAATTATTGATAAAGAATGACCATAGTACTTAATTTGTAAACATATAAATTTAACCAGCTCCATATGTATGGATTTTCTGATGTAGGAAACTTGCTCGGTAGCCCACCCAGTACTGTGTTGCATTTGCGATGTAGCGCTCGGGTACGAGTCTGTTAAACACGAGTCATGATAAAAGAGCTCAACAACTCATAGCAGCAAGCTAAAATGGCATGGTTGCTTCAGCAAATGCTTTTAATTATTAATGATATTTAATTTACCAAATGACATGATACATACAACAACCCACCTATACTGCTTCACATAATAAATTCAAAAATATAATTGGCAGTATATACTGCAAAGTAATCAGTAGATATTATGTTAATTTTGAGTCAGCCACGTTACTTACAGTAAAACAAGCACAGCTGTGGTGAGGGCAGCATTATAGTGTCAATAATCCAGCATACACAGTGACTGTTTAATCTAGGAAGTGTCAGCTGTATCACTCCAGTTGCTTATTCATTCTTGTGCAGTCCAACATTGAAGCCAATTCCCAGCCACTTTCAATTATATTGAGAGACACCAGGGAAAATAGCATTTGAAGGGGGAGGAACAATAGCAGGTGCTCAAGGTTAAGAGAACAGTGGCAACACCAGCACACTGTAGTGTGAAGCTGGAGAGTGTCACTGTAATGGAGGCAAGACTTGGAAGGAGGAAAATGCCTTATTTTGAGGTGTTTGACGATGTTGTGCATGTACAGTATGTTGGAACTTTTAGTACATTTTCTACTGTATGCTATGCTTGTAACAGTATGATTTTCTGTTGGAAGATGGCAAAACATGGTCACAACACTACTGTGAAAAGATGCATGTTATGCAGGGAGGCTGATATTTCTGTTAAAACCATTTGAGGATAAACATGTATCCATAGATTCATATGAAATGACAAAAGTATGCAATGGTATACATGGATAAAAATTAGCATGCAGCTCTAGTTTGGCAAGTGTTGCTTATTTTGCACAAAATAAGGACAAAGAAAATTGTTTCTGCTTGATCAGTTAACATTTAACAGACACATTTATCCAAAGCAACGCATAGTACATTTATTAAAATTTCAATCCAGTTAGTCCAGTTCAGTTTCAGTTAAGTGTCTTAATCAAGGGCATGAAGTTGGTAGCTCACAAATCTCAGCTTGTGCAAAATCAACATGAATCTTTGACAACTATGCCACACCACCCTACTGATCAACATAAGATCACTGGAAGCATGTCCCTTTTACTACACTTCTGCAGAACTCCAAAAACATAAATATTTGCATACCATTTACTACAGTTTCCAACTGAAATGAGCACTAGTGGCAAGTCCTTTTCACACAAATAATATAATATAATATAATATAATGCAATACAGTATAATATACTTTGTGTATGGCTTTTCCAGTTTAGTAAACTAGCTCGGCAACTCACCTAGTACAGCATTGTACTTGTGATGCATGATACTCATGTTTTTAATTGATAAAAGAGCTCAAATATGTTTTGAAACAAGCTATAATGGCACAATTTATTGAGCAAATGTGTTTTTATCTGATGTTTGTTTTTTGTTGACAATATTGGTTAGGTTTAGGGTAGGGTTTAGTAAGGGTTTAGAAGCAATGCTATATAATTTTGCTGATTTTTATTTTTATTTTTCCCCAATGAGTCTGGGTTGCTATTGATCCCCCTTTAGTTTTACCGTTTAATTCTCCATTGTATGTATATATATATATATATATTGACTAAATACTTTTTTTCCCCACTGTATATATATATGTATATATATTGTACTGACCACCAACAAACAGAGTGATTTCCAAATAATACGAACAGTTGCTGCTTTAGATTAAAAACAAAAAAAAATATGTTTCTCTTCTTCAGAAATCAAGAGTGTCTACATTTGAGAAGATGTGGGCTTTCATGAGTAGCAGGCAGAGCACGTCGTTCGTCAAGTCCATTGAAGATGGGATCCAGAGAGTGTTAAAGTCAGACTATGCTCTTCTAATGGAGTCAACGACCATTGAGTATGTGACACGCAAAAACTGCAATCTCACGCAAGTTGGCGGCATCGTCGACAGCAAAGGTTATGGCATCGGCACCCCGAAAGGTAAAACCACCATTATAAAATGGTGATATGCAGACCTTTGACTGCACTTTCTACATTCTACCTTACACAATTAGGAAATATTGCATGCGTGTGTGTGTCTTTACAGGTTTATATGGTTTATGAGAACACAAATATGTATAATAACATAAGTATTACAATGTGAACATGGTTTATGAGGGATAGAAAATACAGTTTGTACAGTATAAAAACCATTACGTCTATGGAGAGTTCCCGTAATCCACAAATATAAACTTGTGTGTGTGTGTGTTGAATCTAATTTCTCTTAAATATTCAGTCAGGTATCAAATCCGAAACTAGCAATATAGCAAAATCGTTTGGGAAACTGCAGAGTTATGCTTATTATTTGGAGGGCATTTTTATTTATAATTGTATCGTTTGTTGTAAACAAGTGGAATGTTTCCATACTTTACACATCATGTAAGTGAAGCTTTGGTCACAGCAGACTTTGTGGTCTATTCACATCCATTCATATGCATGTGAATCAAATTTCAAGTTTAATGAATCTGACCTGTGAATATGTATAGCGAATAGGGATGTAACGATTAATCGCGAGCCGGTTGAAAATCGATTTGAATATGTCACGATTCAAATCGGTTGAGATGCTAAACAAATCGCGATTCAATTAGGGGTAGGAGTTTATATGAATGTATGTCTGAGGGGAACTTACTGTCTTTCGATGGTATTTTTTTCTTTCTTTTTGCCTCTGTATAATGTATATTAAAGTTCATAAGTGCAGCGCTGCTTTGTTTACAGTGGAAACCAAGGAAATGCTTTAAGCGCCACCTACTGGCAGAGAGTGAATCTGCGTCTCATTCAGCTCGTCTGCTGTTTCTGTTTCATGCAGATATTTTGTATGTACGGTTTCACAAAACTGAAGTCAAACCATTCTGTTTTTGCTTCAAATTTAGAAATTATACAATGTAATTTAGATTAAAAACGGCTCATGTTGCATGTATGCAGCATCTTTGTTTGGATCATGACTTTCACAAAGAAACGTACATTATTTTCCCCAAGCAATAATAAAAGGACCCATTTAATTTCTTAAATATAATTTTGTAAAAAAAAAAAAAAAGAAATGTGAAATCAAATTCGTGAATTGAATCGTGAGTTGAGTGAATCTTTACATCCCTAATAGCGAAGAGACATTTGACCAATAGCAGATGTAAATATCACAAACTGACCTCTTAGCTGAATTCATAAAACTTGAAGGCTGCATAGTTTGCAGTGTTGAGGGCTCTGAAGTCATTTTACATGCTTAAAGCCTTGGCTGTCTGCAAATGTACACAGTACTTATTAAAAAAGAAAAAAAACACTGAGCGTGAAATGGAGTGGGTTACTGTCACGGTCCAGTTGTGTGGAGGCAGGCGGGATGACGACGACAAGGATTCAAAAGAAGGATATTTAATTTAGCGACAACAAGGCAGAGACCGACACACACTCGGGGTAACATTCACAATAACCGACAAACTAGAACACAAGAGACAGGACCAGATATAGGGCAGTTAACGAGGGACAGACAGGTGAGCACAATGAGGTGATTAACTAATAATTAGACGGGCTAAACCAACACAAGAGGAAGAAACCACAACAAACAGTCCACAGGGGTGTTACATTACTCCCCCCTCCCGGAAGGTGCGTCCTCGCACCGTAGAAACCGAGGGAGGGGCGGAGGGGGACAAGGCAGTGGATGTGAGATGGTGACCGGGGAAGGCAAAGGGCTGGCAGGCAGAGCAGACAGGTGGAGGTTTCGGCGGAGGACGGACTTCCAGGAGGAGGATGGCTAACAGAGTCCATGGAGGTGACGATGGAGGCAGGAGCCAGGGAGACGACAGGAGGGAACCAGAGCAGGAGGAGGAGCCAGGTGGGACCCTAGCGGCCCACGGTGGAGCTGACGGAGGAGGAATGTCCACTGACTCCAGGGGGCTGACCAATGGCAGCGGAGCAGGAGCCCGAGGCGGAGACGGAGAGCCAACGAGCCAGGGGGATGCCGAGGGCTCTGGCGACCAAGGCGGAGGTCCAGAGATCCGCGGCGGAGCGACTGAGGACCAAGGTGGAGCTAACGGGAGGAAGGAGCCCAACGGAGCCAGTAGGACAGAGCGACGAGGCGCAGCCAGAGGAGAGGAGTCAAGAGGCAATGGTGGGTCGACACCCGACCAAGGCGGAGCCGGAGGGACGAGGGAGCATGGTGGAGCTGATGGATCGATGGGTGACGGTGGAGGCGAGGGAGCTAGGAGCCGAGGCAGAGTCCGGGCCTCGGAGGCTGGAGGCAGAGGCGAGGGAGACTCCGACCATGGTGATGCTGGAGGAGGCCGGAGCGGGTGGGAGGGCGGACTTTTTTGAGCAGCGGGCACTGGAGAGAGCTCTTGGGCTGGAGCCCTTCCTGGGCGGAACTGGGGATCGGGAGCCATTCCGAGGCTCGACAGGGGATCGGGAGACCTTCCTGGGCTAAACAGAGGATTCCGCCGTCTCTCCTCCTCATTTTGGCACCGAATACCCTCCATAGTCCGCTCACCTTCAGCCATGATGCAGGGGGCGGAGCTCCTCTCCACGCTCACATCATCCACGGCTTGCTCCCTCGTGGTGGGCACTGTTACCGGTTCTCACACCTGGTCTGACGCGTTGGGCTCAACATCCGAGGCAATCCTCTTCTCAGCCGTGGGGCTTTGCTCTGGCTCGTGGATCGCGGCGGGAAATGGCTCTCCGTCATCGGTGGGCTCAGGTTGATGCTCCGTACCGCAGGGATATGGAGTGTTGGGCTCAGGGTCCTGAGTGGGGCTGGTGTTGTTGTCCGCGATGTCCACGGTCAGCCAGCACCCACTCGATGAAGGCGGCGAGGCTCTCTCGGGGACCATCCCCAGACAACTGTGCTCGGGTGGTGGCGTTTAGTCCGACTCGATAGAAGACACAGAGGCAGTTTTCCGGGTAGTGCGTGAGGTGGGCCAGGGACAGAAAGTCACTTGTGTGGTCCTCAAGAGAGCGTTCCTCCTGCTCCAGCTGGAGGATTTGGAATGCGGGATAATCCATATTACAAAAAATAAAGACTGACAAAAAACCGGCAAAACAAATGAGGGGAAGGACGCTGCTATACTTTACTGGTCGGTTATTCTGTCACGGTCCAGGTGTGTGGAGGCAGGCAGGATGACAAGGACTCAAAAGAAGGATATTTAATGTAGCTACAACGAGAGAGAGACACTCACACTCACACTCACACTCACACTCACACTCACACTCACACTCACACTCACACTCACACTCACACTCACACTCACACTCACACTCACACTCACACTCACACTCACACTCACACTCACACTCACGGGGTAACTCACACTCACACTCACACTCACACTCACACTCACACTCACACTCACACTCACACTCACACTCACACTCACACTCACACTCACACTCACACTCACACTCACACTCACACTCACACTCACACTCACGGGGTAACATTCACAATAACCGGCAAACTAGAACACAAGAGAAAGGACCAGATATAGGGCAGTTAACGAGGGACAGACAGGTGAGCACAATGAGGGGATTAACTAATAATTAGACGGGCTAAACCAACACAAGGGGAAGAAACCACAACAAACAGTCCACAGGGGTGTTACAGTTACACTGTGTTTGTGTGTATATAATGTATATAAATATATAATGTCAAGTGTGGAGTCGGTGTCATAATGTTAAATATATTTAGGTGTTTATTTGTTCGTTTGTTTTTACTTCTTTTTTTTCTCATGTTATGCAAGTGCAATGCTTGTATCATTTAAAATATATATATATTTATATATTATTATTATATATTATTTAAAAATGTGTTGTTGTTATTCCTTGCAGATTTGTCAGGTTTATTAGTTAGTTAGATTGATAATTAGATGTCTGTCTTTAATAAAATGTCCTTAGTCTTCTTTGTATTCGAGTTTCCAATAAAGATTCTCGTCTATTAATGAATTTCTTTCAGGCTCGCCGTACAGGGATAAAATCACAATCGCCATCCTCAGTATCCTGGAAGATGGCCGTCTTCATATGCTCAAAGAGAAGTGGTGGAGCAGCAGCAGCTGTCTGGAAGACGAGCGGTACGAAACGGGTCCCATGGGCATCCAGAATCTTGGCGGCATCTTCATTGTGTTGGCGTCTGGTCTGGTGCTATCAGTGTTTGTGGCGATAGGAGAGTTCATCTACAAACTGCGAAAAAACGCAGAGCATGAACAGGTGAGATTAATTGGAAATTGACATTATAATGTGATGCTTGGCTAAGAAAGAAAAGAACAAATATTAGTGCCTTTTAGACTTTCATCCCCACAACTGTAATACTCTTGCAACTATCTAGAACTAAACATCAAACCAATCCTCCCAGAACCCTCCCACAATACCCTAGCAACTGCTAAAAACACCCTAGCAACCACCCAGAAGACCATAGTGCATTCCTAGCTAAGCCCTTGTATGGTTACACTTGTAGAGTCACAGATTTTAGACATTCTGAAATGAAGACGTTCTGCATGCTGACTAAAGCTGAGTGTTCATTCACACCTGATAACATCAGGATCTGTTATTTGAGAAAAGAGATGAATAACCGATCGAACATAAAAAAGCATAGCAAGCAAATCGCAAATCACTTCCTTTTTATGTAGACATATTTCACAGATAAGATGCCAGCGCTGGAGGTTGACATTTAAACCATTTTGATCATGTATTTGAGTGTAAAAGCACACTCAAAAATGGGAATTTTTTTATCACACATCTCACCTCAAAATTAATTATACTCCCTACTGAACTGGAACATTGTGCTATTTTTTCCCCACATGTTGGAGGTTATTTTAAGGATCGTTTTTGGTCTCACTGATTTAGAAGCAGCTATAGCATATTTTTTTCCTTGTCAAAAATTAAGAAAACAAAACACACTGAAGACTGAATTATGTAAAAGGTAACACAAAAAAACTATTGTTCTGCTCAAAATAAACTTTAATGTTTAAATTGTATAAAAGAACAACACATAGAATACAAAAGAAAACTTGTCTTGAACATAAAGTTTACTATAATACTATTCAAAAGTTTGGGGTCAAGTTTTTTATTTTATTTTTTATTACTCAAATGTGTCAGTAAAAAAACATATTTCAAATAAATGCTGTTCAGTAACTTTTTATTAATCAAAGTATCCTAAAAAATATATCAGTTTCCATAAAAATATTGAGCAGCACTGTTTTCAACATAAAATAATAATAATAAGTAATGTTTCTTGACCACTAAATCAGCATTTTAGAATGATTTCTGAGGGATCATGTGACACTGAAGACTGAAGTAATGATGCTGAAAATTCAGCATTGCATCACATGAATAAATTACATTTTAAAATAGAAAATATCTATTTCAAATTGTAATAATGTCACAATTTTATACTGTATTTTTGATCAAATAAATGCAGCCTTGGTGAGCATAAGACACTTCTTTAAAAAGCATTGCTAAAAAAAAAAAAATTGTATATGCTGACGTGAACTAATGGACGTGAACGTACTTACTTCCTCTTTTCTCTTTGTCCTCCCCCTACCATGTCTCTTTTTTTCCATCAAGAGGACTTTCTGCAGTGCGGTGATGGAAGAGATCAAACTGTCGTTCACATGCGAGAGACGAGTGAAACGCAAGCTCCACCGCCAGCCGCCAGCCTTGGTGAAGACGGACGCAGTGATCAACATGCACTCTTTCAACGACCATCGCCTGCCAGGAAAGGACAACATGAGCTGCAACACCGCGATGACGCCCGTGTTTCCATGACTTGCCTGGGCGACGGCCACCTGAGGCACGTCCCCGGCGCCGTGCCGGAGAGCAGGGACTACGGCCCCGAGATGATTACGGCATTCACCATCAACCGCAGAGACATCCGACACCAAATGGTCAGTCAGAACGGTGGCGGTAGCAGCAAACCAGGTAGTGACCACATCCTCAAACCAATATATCCCACCATGCCATTGCGAGAGGGAGGCCGATCGGTATCCTTCCTGTGAGAGCGAGCCACGTCTGCAAAACTATCCGCACCCGAGTCTGATGTTTACAAACGGCACTCAAAAGTGAAGCTCACGATCTGACTGGAAGGAGCCGCCCCGATCAAACAAAAATCTATGTTTCTCATCGGAACAAAGTGAAAATGTGGAAAAGAGGCTTTTTTTTGAGCATGGCAATAAATTAAACTACGGACAGATGCGAATGGAAGTAGTTTTCTTAGAGTATCATTTATAGCACATCAAGTTGATTTCGAAGAGTTCTGACGATTTATCTTTTGATTTCGTCAAAATGCTGCGGCGTTTTGGTGGGGATGCAACTAAAAAGCGATGTCTCTCTGAATGCGGTGTACATTACAGGTATGCGGCGGACCGTAGGAACAGTTTAGTTTAATACGCTGTACCGCAGCAGCCCGTCTGACTTGCTAGAATAGTAGAAATCCCTTAGACTGCAAGTTTCCGAAGGCTACAGAGGGTGTAGTGGCATCCTTCGCTCACGGAAATGCACAAACAAACAGGGTTGATTTCATTCGAGCCACCTAAACAAATTGAAAAACGAGTAACAATTCTGTACGGCAGTTTTGAGCAAGACTTGCAGCCATTTGGATTTATTCGTGCTTCATACATTGCCAGCAGATGTTTCTTTTTTTTACACAGCGAGATCTAATGGTAATGACGGATAAACACAACAGTTGCCTAAGATCTGTCGTCCAAATGGATTTAGACACTTGAAGTGCAGCTTCCACTGCAGACAAGAGAGCGAGTGACACGTTTCATCCGCTGTGTTTGCTAAATGAGTTATTCCTGAGAATCACAGCCCTCATATCAAGAATACTCACTTCACACGGTACATACAGAGGATTCAACACCGACACAGAGCTTGCCGTATGATGGAGAGCTAATACAAAGGAAACAAAACCGTTTTAGGATGTACATGAGAGAGAATGTCTCTCGCCGTGTATCTGTTCGACAAGTCAGCTATGATTACAGTGGCTTTTTCCATCTGCATCTGCATCTGCGTTGAGACCTTTCAGTGTCAACTTATTTGAAGTACAGAATTTCTAAGTGGTGTGGCCTTCGTCAAAACATTAAATCAGAAAACATCTGGATGTTTTTTGGTTATTATTCCATCTTTCATTCTTGTTGTTATGAGGTTTTTAACTAAATTCTTACATTACTAAAAACAAACTCAATAAATATGCTTAAAATAATACGCTCAAACAGAAAATCACCAATATATAGTTCCAAAACCTGTATTTTTTTTCTTCCCTAAGAACACAAAATAAGATGATGGGCAGAATGTTTCATCTGTTCTTTCCATACAATAAAAGCTGGTGGTGATTTATACTGCCAAGCTTAAAAATGGATAAAAAGCATCATAGAATTACTCCAACATGAGATGTCAAACCCTGGCTCTGCCCTGACGGAGAAGATTATCTTAAATAATGAATTTCACATTTTTGGCATATTTCTCTAGCCATCATGTAATTGCAGAATGCATGTAGTTGTATGTAATGTTCAAGTAAAGACTAATTTTAAAGCTTGTTTACACCAAGAATGATAACTACAATGATAACTATATTAACGTCCATACCAACTAAACGATTGAGCGACTTTAAATGCTTAGTCCCTTTAGGGTGCTTTCACACTTGGTTTGATTGCTTGGTCTGGACCCGAGTTGATCCCCCTCCCCCTGCCCCTGCTGGATTGTGTTCACACGGTAGTTTCTGGCTCTGAACCACAGTACGTTTGCGTCATCAGAGTGGCAGCTGTTTACACCTGATGCTAGGTAACGACTATGCAGAAGATGGCAAAAAAAAAAAAAAACAGCTTCATTTTTGTACTTCAGATTTTGAACATTTAGATTTGTTTCCAAAGCACCAACACAGAACAACACATATGTCTATTTGTCAGGACTGTAGTGCAGAGGTTCAAAAGAACGCGGGAGTCAATTTCTGCTAGCATAAATTAGATGTAAATTGTCTCTCAGGAAAGCGAGTGAGTAACCACATAAATACACAGTTTGACCAATTCATACGTAGCAACTCACTTTCATTATTTAGTATGATTGCGTTCACATTAGAAGCGAACTGTACCAGAGTTTGCATCAGCCATACCCCAGATCACCCTTTTTAGGCAGACTCAAGTACGGTTCACACGTGCGCACCTGAGTTCAGAAAACAGCATTCACAATATCCAAACAAACCGAACATTGACGTCAAATGAACCCTGGTGCGCATCAAAAGTGCTAGTGTGAATGTCTTCTTAGTCGGGTGGTTCTGATTGGCTGTCAATGTTTTTAGCGTTTATCAACTAGGAAAAAATTGTTCTGGAAATGATTCCAACGATATCTGACTTCCCTATTCTTGCAGAATTCGAAACGATTGTTAAATCTTTAGTTTTCATCTATGGTGTGAACGGTTGTTTATGGTGCCTTTATGGAGTTTGGCAGTATGAATAATCTCCCACTTTTGTTGCATTGAAATAGTAACTCAGATATTCTGGCTAAAACCTAATTTTGGGTCTCATAGAAGAAGGAAAATAATACCGTTTTAGAATGACATGAGGGTCAATAAACAATGACAGAATGCGGGTGAATCGGCCTAATGAAAAGTTAATTTGAAGTAAATGCATTGATTTTTCATTTTTTTAACATTTATTTTGTACACTTTTTATCCATAATATCATTCCAAAATCTTCAGAAGCTTTGGGTGGTTCCATGTTCCATGTGGTTGAAATGGGTCATATTTTAACGCCATTATTTAGGTGTACTTCCTTTCAAAGCATTCTCGCTATTCTCAAATTCTGCAAGACTGTTCCCCTCATGTATCTGAACTTGATGTTAAGATTTCAAATGATCGGACGTCAGGTGTAAGAGGGTAGTGGCTTGCACATTTGAGTCTTCATTGAATAAAGAGAGTGAACAAATGCAGAGACGGTTACAGTAAATTGCAATACAAGCGTGTTGAACATCAAAACTGCAATACAGATGTACGGTACAAGACCTTCTCATCTCTGAACGTGGCAAATTTTCAGAAAAGCATTTAGTGACGCTTCTCATAGGTAGTTGAATCCATGTGTCGTCTACATGTGGGAACCCCTACTAAGCTACTAAACGTTCTCATGATGAGGTGTAGGTGCTAAGAGTCCGCTGCCCACCCGCCCACGGCAGCTCGACCAATGACAGACCTCCGTGAGGTCAATCTAACGGACAGTGTAGAAAAACAAAGGCAAAAAAAAAGAAAAAAAGCATTTTGTGTTTTTATGGTGAATTATGTATCGATCAGAATAACTTCATGTGACTCGATGTTTCTTTGGTGAAAGCTCATTGTATATGTTATTCAAATTCTGTGTAATTTTAACATTCTCTTGCAAAGTAGGGTATATATTAGATGAACAGAAAATCTTTCTGCTTTGTAGATGTGTTTAAATTTGGATATTTTTCAAATCTCTCAGTCCTCCACACAATCATGAATTCCACCAACTCTCTCATGAGAAGTGAATCAAACGGACTCTCTCCGTGTTTCATTTGATTGGCTGTTCGGTCAAACATACTTATAGCTGCCCGTATTCCAGAGTGATTCATAAAAGTGTTCGGGTTGGATTTAACCTTTAATACATATACATAAATACAAACACATTATTTATTTATTTATTTATTCTTCTTCTTATTTTTATTTTTTACAGACATGGTCATTGTTAGCTTTTATTGCAATGGCAAAGAGCAATGTGAGTATTATTATTATTTTTAAACATGATAAAAATCACATGAAGTTTATTAAATAATTATATTCAGAATAATCATTTTTGTGTGAACTATTCCTTTACTCGAATAGGAGTTGTCACCTTGTGTGTAGCACTTTAAGGATGTTGGAAAATACATGGTGGTAGATTACAAAATTATAAATTGAATTAGATTAAATCATATATTTACACTGTGACACGTTCATTGTAATTAATAACTTAGTATCGTTTGCAGCAACACAGAGTGAAGACCATATTTATCACACATGCCTTCATATCTATCTGATGAAAGACCATGAAGTATTCATTTCTATCTGTACGAACTGCATTACATTGAAAATTTACTTTGGATATTGGATCAATCAATCCTATTTATGGAGCATAAACATCTATTTTATAAAAAAAAAAAAAGAATGAAGAAACAATGTGAGCATTGCTGTTTTACAAAATTGTATGAAACAAAAAGAAAATAAAATGAAATAAACTTTTACACATCCTGTGTTTTGCTGATATTTTGCCTGTGGTGTTTATTCATATTCATCCATTTGATTTTCCACTCTCTGTTAATTTTCTGCTCCGTCTGCAGTGGAATAATGTAAGAAGGTCAGTTTGTGGTCTCTTATCGGCTGCGCTGAACACAGAGAGGAGTGTTTTGGAGAACTTTGGCTTGTGCGGCGTGTTTTAATTTGCCTGTAGCAGGAGCGCTCTGTGAAGTGAGCGTCCACCTGAGCTCAGCAGCTCTCAGATACACAGACTCATGCTAGGAGAGCATTTCACTCTCACTTCAAAGAACAACAGAGCTGCAGTGTGAATTGCTAAAGCCCACGTTTGTATAGTGTTCGAGTTCAGACACAATGTTCTTGGAATGTTCTGAGGTATGAAGTTGTGCAAAAGGAAGATCTAATGCATATATTTATGAACACGAGAACATTTAAAGGTATACTTCATTCATCAGTGTAAATGTCTTTATTTACTCAAAGCTGTATGACTTTTTCTTCTGTGAAACTCAATGAAAAATATACTGGCTAGCACACATACAACATTTACTGGTAAATTGCCGTTAAAGTCCTACTAAAGTGCACATTTTTAATGTGTTTATGTAATTTCCACTGAAACAGGAAGTTAGGGTGGGATGTGACAAGTGGCTTATATCATCTAAATACAAATTTCAAATATAAATTGAATATGGTTAAATACTGGTATCGGTATCGGGCCGATACTGAGCTCCTGTACTCGTACTCGTTAAAATGCCCAATACCACACAGCATGTGATAAGTGCCATATTCAGACAAAGAAACACCGAACAAAACAACAGACAGCAGAATGGAGTAATTAGAGATTAAGGATGTATATAAAGTATATGTATGCAATGAATATAATGTTAAACATTCAGTATTAATGCCTGTATAGCTGATGTGCGCGAGCTGATAAGCAAATTGAGCGCGCGGCGGCGCAGATGCGCGAGCATGTCGAGTGAATATACCTTTCTCACAGACATCACTGGAAAGTTTGTAGTTCGGTTGGATATGTCATAAACAAGTAAAACAATGCACAAGTTACTTAACGGTAGAGAGAGAGAGAGAGAGAGAGAGCGCGCGCGCACTTCTGTTGTGTGATCGTTGATGTTCACTCACTTAGTACATGCATCATTTGGATTAAAACTAAATCGTAAAAATAAGACCATTTATAGGGGCATTCATTATAAACATAATTTATTTTCAATCCTAGGCATACACGACTTTCAGGCGAAAGTGAAACTAACAGCTTGTGTGAAATGCGCTAGGCTGTACTATTTTGCACCAGAACAAATACCTGCACTTTTTTGCTTGCTTGAGTGTTTCTGCATTATATGAGTGGCTTTGGAATATAAATCGCAGCACGTTTCAGATGAAAAAACGCCACTTCTAATTCTGAAAATATCACAGTTAGGAGATGTATAATGAGTGGTTCCCTGCATTATTACAGCAAAGCGCGTGATTGCAGTACTAAGCCGCAGCAATGGAGCAGCTCTAATGCTATTAAATTAAAGATGATGTACCATAGAGCAAAAAAATTAACAGTGAAATAACAAAAACTAGTAAAATCCGACTAAGTATTGATAGTTGTGTAAATACTGTCATACTAACAGCTGACTGAATAATTTTGCGTTGATTGTAATCCATTGCATAGCTTTCTATCAAAGTTATCTAACATTGTCAAGCTGAATTTGTTCTGACACAGTTTAACTCTGAGTTCTTTTCATATTTATTACCATTTTCTAAACTATAGCGAATAAATTGTGATAATGTGAGAAATGTTGAAGGTGTCTGAATAAATTTTGGCTTGACTGTATCTATTTGATAAATGAAGTTAACCAACTAACATTATACATACTCTTTTGGTTTCTGTACCCAATATTTTAAAAATTTACAAATGCAATAAAAATATTGGTATCGGTATTCGGTATCGGCAAGTACCAAAAATAAAAGTATCGTATCGGGCGAGTACTGGAAAAAGTGGTATCGGTGCATCCCTAATTTTGAGTGAAAATAAAGTTTTAAGACGTTTTAGGGACATTTAGATAGTTATTATCACAACAAGAACGCAAGACATGCCCACATTTAGAATGTTAAAAATAAGCGTTCAAATAACGTTTTATTTTGGGTGAAAATAAAGGTAATATAACTGTAAGAAACATTTTTGAAACCTTTAAATAAAATTACAACTACAACATGAAAACTGGACATGTCGTCATTTTAGAAACATTTCAAAACAAGGTTCCCATAACATTTTTATGACTCAAATTTGTTGGATGGATGGATGGATGGACATACAGACAGACAGATAGATAGATAGCCTCATTCACTTTCATTAAGCAAATGAGCAGCATGACTATTTCACAAAGCATCTCCTTTTGTGTTACATGGAATAAAACATCATACAGATTTGGAACATTATGAGGGTAAGTTAATGATAACATAATTTATTATTTTTGTTAAACCACCCTTTAATCTTCTTATAAAGCCCATGTTGTTTGCTGTCCTGCATGCATCAGTAACCCAGGCATGTAGGCTCTTCTGTCTCATGTGAGCATGAATGAAGATTCACTCGTGTTAATTTACCTTCAAGTTGCCAGTAATAAAATGGGGCAGCAGATAGACAGTCGGAGTGAATTTAACCTTGACTGTGAGGAGATTTCAGACGTCCCCCCAAACATTTCAGGGAGCTCTGGGACATGCAGTGCCGGGTCTGTGAGTGAATAATGAGCGAAGATAAACTCCCTCAAAATGACGAGATTTATGAACTCTTCATCAATGAATCCCTCAGGGCAAGAAAAGGCCACAAGAAGAGCAGACAAAGAGAATATAGATAGATAGATAGATAGATAGATAGATAGATAGATAGATAGATAGATATCAATAATGATTATATTTTAAGAATATGTTCTGGGAAGCCTATCATATTCGAGAAAGACCATCAGTTTCTCCACATGACCTTAACTTGCGTGTGACCTTGGCCGTGTCTCTGCAGAGTACTTCTGCAGCTGAGCAGCCATGCATCACTGACCTGTTATGAGTTAAGCCACTGCTCTCTGCATCTCTGTGGAATCATGGGTGAAAGGTGCAGTTGCACTGAAGCAGAGCAGGAGGTTTGCTCTGATAGAGGTGTTCACCTTGGCGCAGAAGGTGACTGAACCGGAGATATTGTTCCCAGCAGGGCTGCAGATGCTATCCTCACCGCAAGCCTCCTCAGAGCCGGCAACAATAACTCTTTTGTACCCAATATAGTGTAGAGCAGCAGTTCTTAATAAAATATGTTTGTTAGTGTTACTGTACGTGCCTTGACTTCAACACCTTTTGAGGTTGAATATAGCTCGAGTCATTTCCAGCTACTCCTGCCTAAAATTCTGTCAATTGTCAGATGTCTTCAAAAAAATAAAATATGATAAAAAAAAATTATAACAATAAATGTAAAATAAAGTTCTGTACATAGATGCAACCAGCAATTACCGAACCAGCCATGGCAGCAATTTTTTAAATTTTTTTTTTATTGATTGATTGATTGATTGTCTGCTGAACACAAAAGAAGATATTTTGAAGAATGCTTCAACTTTTTTTCTGTCCATACAGTGAAAATCAACAGGGTCCAAAGCAACACCGTACCCAATTTACTTTCATTGTGTCTATGGGAAATTTGTTTTGTTTTGTTATGTCTCATTGTTTTTGGACATTCAGTTCAAAAGTTATGTTAACTGTTAAAAATTTGAACTGATGGTTGTAAAATATTTGCATAAATGACATCAAAACTGGAATGATGACTTCTCATACCATCTTCAGTTGGTGCCCCAAATTGTACAAATTAACATTCGGTTCAAGAGGCTCCTAACTAGTTAAACTACTAAAATGGCTAAAACTATAACATCCACAACTGGGGCCTCATTTATAAAATGTGCATGCGCACAGATTTGATCTTAGAGTGTGCATACACTCAAATCCACGGCAACGTTCATATTTATAAAAACGGTCTTTGACGTGGAAAAGTACTTACCGCCACGTCAGGGTCTGAGCAGGCGTACGCACTTTTCCTTGTGGCAAAGTCGGAGTACTGCAGCTATTTGTACATCTAAGCTGCAATAATAATAAAAGCGGTGTACGTGCAAGCACCGAATTCATCAAACAACACAGATGCAGTGTAAGAGATTAATTGTGCAGTTTAGTCAGATTTTTTATTAACAGGAGTTTTTGCGAGATTAAACTGACCTTTTTAGTAGCCTAATGTTGAGTTATTTTCTCGCTTTCTGTAGTTTATTCCAAGTTGTTTTGTTTTTTGTTTTTTACAAGAGAACTTGCGAAGTCTTGATTTACTACTAATGCATAAAATTGGAAAAAAAAGCATAAACGCATCTCCGACTGTTTTGTCTGTGTAGCCTATAAGAATAGGCCTATGTCGTGCAATAACGGTTTTAATATATTCTATTCAATAACATTGTTAACTGCTTTTATTTATAACATCTGCTGCTTTGCTTCTGAAGGAAATGAAGAGAGACATCAGCCTTAAACTTTGTTTCACAAAAATACACTATATATTTTTGTGTCAGTACATTGATGGCACATTTGAGCAGCATTAGTAAACTGTGTAAATATAAAAAAAATGCCAAATCACATGCAGGTTTTTTCAGACCGGAGACCATAATTGTAGAAGTAATAATTTTCATAATAATCAATCGAAAAAATATAACCACACACACATTGTTTGTCCACAGAATAATTACACATTATTAAATAAAAGTGTCCCCGCACAAACCTCTACCTCCGTCCAGCAGGACCTCAATTTCTGACTCTGTAAAGGTTTTTTTTTCCCCGTCATTCTCAAGCATAGAAATTCGGATATTGGCGTGTGCTCTTTTATATGGTAATGATATTAATTATGGGGCGTTTACAAGGCGGAGATCTAACGCCAGTCAGCTGCGCACAATTTCAAGATCATTTGCAATTTATAAATGTCACATCTGGAAGAGAGGCGTACACAGCTGTTTTTGTGCGCACGTTCGTTTTCTCTGAATCACACTTAAGCACTTTTGAGAAATTATCTTAGAACAAATTTAGGATGGTTTTTACGCAGGCCCCTGGTGTCTACATAAGTTTGGTGCTTGGCCCCTGATTATGTTCCACATATCACTTTCATATCATTATGTAAAAAGCCTGTTTGCTAACTGCATGTTTGTTTGTTTTTTTGACATTTTCTCCTGGTTTTTGAAGAGGGCTTGATTCTTGGAGAATCCTATATTCTTTACTCGTCTTAGTTTTACTCTAATGGGTTAACAGTTGTTAGCTTACATTTTATGTTGAGTTTCAGTCAGTTTTCCTATTTTCATGGATTGGGCAGGATTGAGTATTCAGTGGAATAACTCATGAGGTCATATTTTATCAGTGTAATTTCAGATGTGAGCTATGGGTGAGATACAATCAATCTTGAATGTTTTCATTGCAAAGCATGTGCTTTTTGAGAACATTTATTTAATACATTTTTTTGAGACCATTAGGAACATTATCCATTATAGACAGCTGGGAATGATGTTAATTGGTTGTAGATTTTATTTATACACTTCCAGGATAACTTGGACAACGATGAGCTTCTAGCATCTTTAAATCAGTCTGATGTGTGATGGCCATCATTAGCAATCATTTAACTTCGAGTCAAACCAAAGAACATGCATCACCTTGCAGACATTTTCTTATTCTGAGAATTAATGCAGCTTCTTTCCAAAAATTCTGGATGTAATTCCATCTGCAGTTTTGCTATTATATAAATGTGTGAACAATTGAGACATTTCTTTAACTGTTGTGGATTCGATAGCCATTACAGTTTAACAACATCATTCTGTGCTTATTTAAAATCAGATTCAGTCTTGATTTACAGAGGTTATTGTCAGATGACAAGCCTTGTGTTCAGTGTATGTTTCCTATGGGAGTGCTGCAGGTTTATGAACAGGCTCTTCATCAAATGCAAACTTCTAAAATATCCCTCCCTTCCTTCTTTCCTGAGGAGAAAAAAAACTGTCTGTGTGTCTTTTCCAAGGTTGCCGAATGCCTACAGCTACTCTTTAGATGTCCAAAAAACCTGGAAGACCAGTAATTTATTTTCAAGTTTGGGAAAGGAACTTTATCAAGGTAATGCATTACTATGGACCTGAAGTCATTTTAGGTGAGAAGACCAATTTAACTTTTGTAATCCACTGTAATATAGACTTAAAAAATTAGTTTAGACACTTGGGCATGTGTTAGGACACTTAAAGGAACACTCCACTATTTTTGAAAATAGGCTCATTTTCCAACTCCCCTAGAGTTAAACAGTTGAGTTTTATCGTTTTCGAACCCATTCAGCCGATCTCGGGGTCTGGCGGTAGCACTTTTAGCTGTAGCTTAGCATAGATCATTGAATCTGATTAGACCATTAGCATCTCGCTCAAAAATGACCAAAGAGTTTCTATATATGTTTTCCTATTTAAAACTTGACACTTCTGTAGTTACATCGAGTATTAAGACCGACGGAAAATTAAAAGTTGCGATACCGTACCATGGGTGCAGCAGGCGCAATGATATTACACAGCGCCTGAAAATAGTCCCAGCTAGGTAACTTCCAATAAGCCTATTTTTCAGGCACTGCGTGATATCATCGGAGATCGGCTGATTGAATTCGAAAACGGTAAAACTCAACTATTTAACTCTAGGAGAGTTGGAAAAAGTAGCCTATTTTCAAAAATAGTGGAGTGTTCCTTTAAGTCACACTTCAAAATGAGCAAATGCCAAGTGACCCTTCGCAAAGACCCACCCCCGTTAGTTACTGTTGCTATGTCCGACAAGCCATGGCGCTCTCACACAGCGAGAAATACATTGCGGATCAAAGAGGACACTGACAATGCACCGACAGACAAGACAGAGCAGGTTACTTTTCGTATGAAACAAAGTCTGATTTTGTCATTTTTAAGGAAATTCAGTCAATAAATAAAGTTGTGTGGCTCTTCAATATGTCGTGACAGATTGCTGCAGCACCTCAGTTCAAATGACAAGTTGAACTGATCTCTTCCTACTAGTTACTGCACGAAATAAACAAAAATGAACATTAGAAAGTATGTTGTCTCAACCGCAGAAAGATGTCAATACACCATTTTCAAGTTCAACTCTGATGCTAAACTATGACCTAAAACTACCTATAACAATGTACATACACATTGCTGCAGTTTCCAGTTGATGGATCAAAGAGGACACTGACAATGCACCGACAGACAAGACAGAGCAGGTTACTTTTTGTATGAAACAAAGTCTGATTTTGTCATTTTTAAGGAAATTCAGTCAATAAATAAAGTTGTGTGGCTCTTCAATATGTCGTGACAGATTGCTGCAGCACCTCAGTTCAAATGACAAGTTGAACTGATCTCTTCCTACTAGTTACTGCACGAAATAAACAAAAATGAACATTAGAAAGTAAGTTGTCTCAACCGCAGAAAGATGTCAATACACCATTTTCAAGTTCAACTCTGATGCTAAACTATGACCTAAAACTACCTTTAACAATGTACATACACATTGCTGCAGTTTCCAGTTGAAACTAACACAGTAAAACATGGACAAATTGTATTCCTTTCCACACAAAGTATTATTTACAGGGTCAGAGTTTCAATTAAGAGAGCTTAATTTTCATGTGTACAACAGGGCCAGCCCTGACCAATTTGGTGCCCTAAGCAAGATTTTAGCTGGTGCTCCTTGCATCGTAGCCAATTCCACCACCAATCATTCACACAGAAACTGCATAGTTTTATGACATAAAACAAATTACATATGAAATAAATAAGACAGTTGCACAATAAATACATAAGCAAATTGATATTAACTCATCTAGCTATTTAAATTAGAGCACACATGTGTACAACAGGGCCGGCCCTGACCAATTTGGTGCCCTAAGCAAGATTTTAGCTGGTGCTCCTTGCATCGTAGCCAATTCCACCACCAATCATTTACACAGAAACTGCATTGTTTTATGACATAAAACAAATTACATATGAAATAAATAAGACAGTTGCACAATAAATACATAAGCAAATTGATATTAACTCATCTAGCTATTTAAATTAGAGAACTTTATTGTCCAAAGGCAGCTACAATACTAACATTTAAATCTTAATTTCTTCGTTTCAGAAATGCATAAATTTAGGGATGCACTGAATTCTGAATTCTTAACTTTTCATGGCAGAATCCAGTACTGATTTTTAATGTATTTCATTTAAGCAAAACACACAAAAAAAAAGAATGAAAATATGAGTATAGGAAGAATATGGTTAGTTGCTTTATTAGACAATATTTATGTATTTCATTTAAGCAAAACACACAAAAAAATAATGAAAATATGAGTATAGGAAGAATATGGTTAGTTGCTTTATTAGACAATATTTTTTAATCTAAATTAGACTGTATGATGATGAGTGGTCTGACTTTAGCTTTGTGAAATTAGGCTACAGTACATAAATCATACCAAACAGCAGATGGGCTGAATGAAAATGAAAATTCACTCTCTGTCAGCAGGTGGCGCTTAAGAAACAGCAGTGATGCATTGTTTCCTTGATTACC
>NW_015505789.1:266781-276814 GCF_001515645.1 Sinocyclocheilus grahami
TTGTTGAAAACTACGTGTTTGAGAGAGACGGGGCATAGAGGACCTACAATAATGTACAGTATTTGAAAAATAATGTGTTTTTTGAACATTAAAGCATGTCAACATATTCTGTTACACCAAATACACAAAATAATTATCTTTAAAATAGCATCATATGATCCCTTTAAAATGCAGACCGAGAGCACAGGTAGTCAAACACATGCTGAAATTCAGAAAAAAATATTGCTTTTATGTATCAGTTCAATAAACAAGAAGTTGGTATTGAGTAACAATCAGGGTATCTTCCGATCATTCGTTTTTTAATTTAATATTGAAATCTGAAAAATGAAAAATGGCACATTTAGTTTTTAAATTGTTCAAACAAAATGAAAAATCAAGAATCCGGCTTCATTTTTCGTTTTTAGGTTCAGGGATAGAAAACGAATAAGCAAATTGAATATTTGATCTCTACATGTGGGCGGGAATGAAACGCCCCTCTCCACTGATTGGTCAACCAAACATTACAACATAATAATAGTCCTAAAAAACATAATAATAGAAACATTGTTCCACCGCCGATCATTCACACAGAAACTGCATAGTTTTATGACATAAAACAAATTACATATGAAATAAATAAGATGGTTGCACAAAAAAATAAATAAACTTACATTAACTCAGCTAGCTATTTAAATTAGAGAACTTTATTGTCCAAAGGCAGCTACAATACTAACATTTAAATCTTAATTTCTTCGTTTCAGAAATGCATAAATTTAGGGATGCACTGAATTCTGAATTCTTAACTTTTCATGGCAGAATCCAGTACTGATTTTTAATGTATTTCATTTAAGCAAAACACACAAAAAAAAAGAATGAAAATATGAGTATAGGAAGAATATGGTTAGTTGCTTTATTAGACAATATTTTTTAATCTAAATTAGACTGTATGATGATGAGTGGTCTGACTTTAGCTTTGTGAAATTAGGCTACAGTACATAAATCATACCAAACAGCAGATGGGCTGAATGAAAATGAAAATTCACTCTCTGTCAGCAGGTGGCGCTTAAGAAACAGCAGTGATGCATTGTTTCCTTGATTACCACTGTAAACACTAAATGCATTATACAGAGGCAAGATGAAAGGAAAATGCCATCTAAACGGTTTCTTAAGACAGTTCCCCTCAGAGATACATTCATACTCTGAACTGCAGCGCATAGGTATTTTTATTGAATTCAATTGTAACATTTGCAATATGACTATGGCATTAAGCCATAATGTGATATTGATTATACAGTATGTCGATATATAGTGTGCCCATAATTATATATATATAAACTTAACTCATTTGGGCGCCCCTACAATTTGCCTATTTCACCTATGCGATGGGCCGGCCCTGATGCACAATATTATGTTAAGACCTCAAAACAATTTTAACATGCTGTTTGAAACTGAAAGTGAGAGGTTTCTGTGAAACTACAGTTCAATAAAAGAGTTCAAACCCGCATAGAAAGCAGTTAAAATAAGCGAATGAGTTTGATATCACTTTTGCTTTAGTTAACACTATCTGGTAGGTTTAGGGTTGGGTTTGGTGTAGGGGGTTTGTTATTTTCAATAGAGCATTAGCGACACTCCTTGGACATTTGAATTCTGAACTACAGCAATACGTACCTGAAGCAACATAATAAAAAGCACAGCAGTATGTTTTTAGTTATAAAAACTTGATCACGGTCACATATTGAACGCACATTTTAGTGCCACTCACTGGACATTTCACTTTGAAACATGCTGTATAAGTGTTGCAGAAACGTCGCCACAAGCACATATTTCCAATGAGCATGGGTTGAAAAGTATTGTTGGAAATGTGATGAACTACACATGTGGCCACTGCATAAGTACTCCAGCAGTGAACCTGAGGGACCTGTCAACTTTCTGCTTTCAACCTACCAAAGCCTCTAAATGATCATTCAAAAAGGGATTATTAAAACACAAGCACTTATTCCAAGGGTTATTATGCTCTTTTAGATTGAGTGTGGGTCCTTCGTCATGGTTGCTGTTGATTTCCTCATGTCCATAGATCTATGTTTTGGTACTAGTGTAAGTGCTTTAGTCTTGAACAGCTCTGTAGTGTGCATGGCAATGCAGACATGACAATGAGTTTTCACTTCATACAAGAGCCAAGATTTTTGATCAGTGGGCACAGGTCATCAATCGAGTTTATTTAAATTAAGATATTTTGGTCACATGTTATTTTAAAGGGGTCATGAACTGCTTTTTTTTGTACAGTTCTCTGAGGTTCACTTATAATGTTATCCAAATTTTTACATCAAACAACACCATAATTTAGAAGGAATAGGCTATGTTCTGTTCTGTTTTGACCCCCTCATCAGAACGCTCTGTTTGAATAGGCGTGGCGGATTGTCGACTCGGAAGTAGACGCCCACTGCTGTGATTGGTTAACAGTTGCGTATGTTTGACAGCCTCCATCCTTTGTTGATGGACGCTGCTGTGATTTAGGATAAAAATGCATAAATACTCAGTACATATCAAACGATCTGTAATAACAGACAAAGCAATAGTGACCACATAATAAAAAACTCACACTTATGTGGTGCGACATTACTGTCGGATCCCATATAATTGCCAACATCGTTTTTTAGTTTCAATCCTTCTGGAAATCCTGCTTCGAATAGTGCCTTCTTTGTAAATTAATCTGCGGTAAAATTAAGTGAACAAAGGACCAAGTTCTTACTGAACTTCATTAAAAATAATGTTCATCCACTTTTCCTAATGTTGGGATCAGATGCACAACTTAGCACTGCACAGTGTCTTGAGCCATCTTTATCATTTGGTTTCTGTGTAGACCTGCACTTTCCTCTCTCCTTATTTACACTACATGTGTGAATCAGTGGGCGGAGCTAAACAGGCAGTGATGTAGAAGCCGGCATTGAGCATCTTCTGTGGAGGTGGGGTTTAGCCACACTATTACATCATAAAGTGGCACATTCCACAACCTGACGTTTTGGCAGATTGGCTTCAATATAAACTGTTTTTAAACTAACAAGAAAGTTTTGAGATCTGAAACGTACAGGATGTTTTTATAGCACTTATATGTCAAAAGATCAATGGAATTTTGATTTCTCAGTTCATGACCCCTTTAAGGTCCAATTCTCGCTATTAATAAACCATTAACTACAATTTAACTCCTAATTTGCTGCTTAGTAATAGCTAATAAGGTAGTTGTTAAGTTTAGGTATTAGGTAGGATTAATGTTTTAGAATATGGTCAAGTCACTATGTTAATAATAGGCATGTTAATAAGCAACTAGTTTATCGTGAGAATCGGTCCCAATACTTGTAACACAGACTCGGGTTGAGTGGGATCTATGTGTGGTTTATTTAGCAAAGCATGCTCAAGGTACAAATGTGCAATGGTCGAAATATTAATGCTAACAGTATTGTCAGAGGTAAAACAGCAATCATAGTCATAACAACCAGGCAGAGGATCAGGGCAGGCAGCAAACAATCAGAAATCCAGACCAGAACAAACAGTAGCAAACAAGGGCATGCAGCTAAGAGTCGAAAAGCAGTAATACAAACAAGGTCGATACACAGGCTAGATGGTAGCAAAAAAAGAATGCTCAGAATTGTAGCTGGGGGAAAACAAGACTTTGTGAAGTGTGAACAGGAACGTGGGGCTTAAATAGTCAGGGTAATGAGGATCAGATGAGCAGTGATCAGTCCAGGTATGTGGGCTCTTGGGAAATGTAGTCCAAGGTTAATACTCAGGTGAGTGAGACCTCCGGTGGCCAATTGAGGATTTTTCACCTGCGTTTGTAACAATATTAAATTCTTACCAATATTTTAATGAAACATGAGAGATTTCATTTGCTTTACTTCAGCTGCAAATCCATTCCACCAAAACTCATGTTGAAAAAAGTTCACAAAGACACTGTAAACATAATCCTTATGATTCAAGGTGTTTACACCAAGTCTTCTGAAGAGACACTCACTTTATATGATGAACAGATTTAATTTAGGCTTTTATTCACATATCAAGAGCACATCAAATATGAAACGAGGCCAGTTCCAGACAAGTACAGGGCTATATTTTGACTTTTCGAATAGCATGCAATACATCTGTTTACAAAAATAAAATGGGTTGGGAAAACCAGTTTGTGTTGACTTTAACCAGCTCAATATCCTAGGTCGGTGGTGTACAATTTGGCTTCAGTGGCCCAGTTTCCAGCTAGCCTCAACACGCCAACATGGAAGTTTCTAGTAAATTGGAAGTCCATAATTAGCTGGTTCAGGTGGGTTTAATTAGGGTTGGAACTAAGGCTACGTCCACACGAAGCCAGAGCTTTCCCTATCCAATCTTTTTTTTCCCCTCGTCTCAAGAAATATCTGCATCCACACGAAACCACAAAACCGACACAAAACGATGTAGTATACATGCCAGACCAGCATGTGTCGCTGTAATTCTGCCACAGAGATACACTAAAAACGGAGAAGACTTAAACTATGCGCATAAACCTTGCGCGCGGTATACAAACGAACAATACGTTTATTAATCTGTGTTAATGTTAGTTAATAAAAAGACAATCGTTCAGTGTTTGTTCAGTGTTTTTGTTGCTGTTACGTGACGTAGCGGTGTCTGACTAGGGGCGAGACGTGGGCTGATGGTGTCATCATTTCAGAAAATATATGGATTCGCTGTCCACACGAAAACGCAAGGGCAGCGTTTTCAGATTTATCCACTCTAGGACCCAGTTTCAAAAAATATCGGTTTCACACTCCCAAAATGCTGGATCCGTGTGGACGAAACGCCTATACGATACAAAATGTATGCGTATACAGCTAAACACGTCTTCGTGTGGACGGGGCCTAAATTTTGCAGGATGATGACCTTCCAGTAGCAGGATTGGACACCTGTGTCCTTGGTCCATCAGCTTCACCATTAAGGCCTTGCTTCACCAAACGTCACCAGGACATCACAAATAAATGTGTCTCTTTCAAAAGATAGGGATGTTACAGTTATTGCTACTTTTCAGAAGGACCTGCAGTATACAGAGTAACTTTATGAGGTGTGAAGGACAATTTTAGCTGTAAAATGACACAGCTCTTGTCTGCTGACTCAAGTTTTCCGTCACTTCCTCCAAGCTCCTTGAATATCAAAAATGTCATACTTACAAACCGGAAAGAGTGTGACACAGTGCAGAGCATCCTGAAATGGGAAATACAAGGCAAACGTTTTGTCGAGTGAAGCCCTCATACATATTCAATAAGGAAGTGACAGTTGGATGGTGCTTGCAGCAATGGCTGCTTTCTCACAGCGACTGTATTAGTTCAGATCATTTAATTCTGCCTCCAAAATGCTGTTTGGCAGCGATGTTCTCTCCCTGTGCATGTTGCTGGATATGTCTTAATAACATTTCACTCCAATGTCCCAAAAAAGTAAAAGTTCACTTTAAAAAGTACTAGAATTAAATCAAGTTCCAGGTGGTTTCATGTTGTCAGAGCAATTTTCTGACAGTCTTTCTTTTGAGAGATTTATTTTAAACTACCATATAAGTAAAAAAGTATATGATTTTTACATTCCCATAGTTATTAATTTTCCTACTGTATGTAACCAATTATCCTCATGAAAAGCTTTGGTTTTATTCTATTCACAGATCTGAGAGATCCCTGGTATTATACTGTAGTTCAAAATAATCACAAGATGTCAGTGAGCAAGTGAGCTGTCTTGCTGTCTACGGTCAAAAGAAGCCACCTTCTAAGGTAGCAGCCTCAACAAACAAAACCTCATTAGTAAGTGATTTGAAACATTTTTTGATGCACCACAAAGATACTATGTCTCGTGAGACATTGCTAACTCGATACTACTAAAATAAACATAAAAATACATATCATATAAAATTTTGGTAAAATACTTTGTAATTAATTTACACTCAACATTTCCTGAGTCATCTGAATTTATTTATTTATTTTGTGAGCTTGTTGTAATGTGTAATAATTGTGTAATAAATCTGTAATAAATCTTCGTTTCAGGAAAAGAAAAGAGAGAAAGCAGAGAATGGTGTGGTGCCATGCATAAAGTTCAGGATGAAAAACCCAGAAGCTAGCAGATTTGTTCCCTGCAAGACGTGAGTCATAGGCTATTATCCATGTGCCCTTTAATCTGAGATAGACACTTAACCCCATTTCATTCCAAGGGGATTGACCCTATAACAAGTGTGCTGGAAGTCATTTTGGATAAAAGCATCCACTAAATGACTGCTTGCAAAATTGAATTGTTTATCTAGTTTTATCAGGCTCAATGTGCTAACACATTCATAGTGAAGTAAAAAGATGCAGTTATACTGTTAAAACTGCTGTCTTGATTATAGTACTGGTTGCGACTCGGGTAATATAGACATCAACTCATGTTTTCAGTGGTATTCAAAATTCAGTGTTTTATGTCAAGGCCTATAAATGTCCAATGAAAAGTGCACTGCTGTCACTATCACTGCCGAGCTGTTTTACTGTTGCAAATTAAAATGTAATGATCAACCCATATACCTTGTCTTCTGTAAGAAATAGCTAGCTGTATAATTTATATTCTCCATATGGCATCCTAATGTGGGAATCCATCAAAAAACAGATGACACCATAAACACGATAGACACCAAAATTTATTTGAGTTCATTATACATGCACAACTGTAAGGCTTATATAACAATGAGACAATGAAATCTGGCATGTTTGTAACTAGTTTCTAGTTGTTATACTACAGCTTCCGGCTTCGCTACCGTTCGGACGTTCTTGCTTACTGCTCTGCGCTTTGCTTCCTATTTCTGTACTTTTCTCAGATTTTTCTAAGATTTTTACTTCAGCAGATCAGCACAGCACTCAAACAACACATTTTTGGCACAAACACTAAAACTAAAACCTCTTTGGGACTGGAATAATACCACGAAAAAGAAGACTTTGCCTCCCACTGCCAGCAGCTTACATTCCGGAGATGGGAAACCACAGCTGTCTACATTCAAACAGACGAGAAAGAAAATGCCTCCTGTTGAATCTACTTGCTGCATGAACTGCTGCAAACTTCTACAAAGGATTGCGGTTCTTGAAACAAAGTTACTTGCTGGACTTCCAAAACAGGCAGAACACTCAGCAGACCGTTGTCACGGACCCCCTCAGCATACAGCTGGTGAGTCCCATAAATCTAGTGAATATCAACAGTTTATACCAAGTGTAGAGGAACAAGCCGAAACTGATTGTCACACTAATCGATGGCACAAACAGGGAGCGAGACCCAAAGGCACTCGAGACATCAGATTGTCGCGAGTATCTCGTATTGCTGCGGTAGCATCCTCTACCCCGGATACGGCTATGACAAGGCTTGTGAATACTGGAATTCTACCACCCCCTATACATCTTGAGAACAGATTTGAAGCATTAATGAATGCGTCTGAGGAATCCCCAAATGTGATTAAACATGGATCGGATCAGCCAGCGGCTAACATCGCTACAAACAGGCGCTCAAGGTCGAGCAGACAGCGGGATTCAGCTCAGAGTGCAGCCGAGCCCAGGACTCTGATAGTGGGCGACTCCATTATCAGAAACATCAGTAGCAGGACTACAACTACATGCTGCTTTCCTCAAGCAACAGTTTCTGATATGAACAAGGAACTTCAGAAAATTCTAATGAAGCACAAGACTGCAAATCGAATCATCATCCATGTGGGGAAGAATGATATTCAGAAAGAGCAGTCAGAACTCTTTAAGAAGGACTTCAGTGAACTCTTTGAAACACTTCGAAGACTTAAAGTTCAGTCGTTCATCAGTGAACCACTCCCAGCAAGGGGAACTAATATATTTTCACGTTTGCTTGGGCTGGACACATGGTTACAAATAATCTGCAGCTTAAAAGGAGTCAATTTCATCGACGACTTCAATCTTTTCTGGCGCCATAACAACTGTTTAAACTGGATGGCCTCCACCCAAACAGACTTGGTGCAAGAGTGCTAAAGGACAATATCTACTTCTCCCTGCGTCATCCTTCAGTAGTGTGTGCCAAACTACTCAACCTGAATGGCACACACACACCTGGACAGAGTTCAGAGTCATCATGTGGTTGACACATCCCACAAGGACACTGATAACACCACGCAGCCACAACAAGCACTGCTTATGGACACCATTCCGGCTGAGCCCTGCCCACAGAGCTAATCACAGACAGACGGTGACGTATCAGTACAACTCCAAGACTCAGCACCCTTTCTGGAAAACAGCCAGGGAAGATAGGACAGCATATTTCAGTCACCGGAAACACCAGAGCCACAGCCCCGCTCACCAGAGACATTATCCCTCTCTCCAGCATCTCCACTTCTAAGCTTCTCACAGAAAATGGAGGAACTGGTTTATGCTGGGACCAAACTCTCCCACTCTTTCGCTGCAAGCCCCCAGATATCAACAAAAAAACGGCGGGCCCCACAACCACCAAAGCCTGTGGGCCCAACTTATCCTCCTCCTCCAGTGAGAGCTCTCCGGCCGCTGCCACAACGCCAGGGCCCAAACCCTCCATCTGCTGTAGGTGAACCAAAAACAACTGATAACAGCTCTCAGTGATATGTGTCGGGTCCCCGCTATAAGAGCAGCAACATTCACAAATGTTTACAGAGCTAATCACAGACAGACGGTGACATATCAGTACAACTCCAAGACTCAGCACCCTTTCTGGAAAACAGCCAGGGAAGATAGGACAGCATATTTCAGTCACCGGAAACACCAGAGCCACAGCCCCGCTCACCAGACACATTATCCCTCTCTCCAGCATCTCCACTTCTAAGCTTCTCACAGAAAATGGAGGAACTGGTTTATGCTGGGACCAAACTCTCCCACTCTTTCGCTGCAAGCCCCCAGATATCAACAAAAAAACGGCGGGCCCCACAACCACCAAGCCTGTGGGCCCAGCTCGTCCTCCTCCTGTGAGAGCTCTCCGGCCGCTACCACAACGCCAGGGCCCAAACCATCCATCTGCTGTAGGTGAACCAAATACAACTGAAAGCAGCTCTCAGTGATATATGTCGGGTCCCTGCTATAATAGCAGCAACATTCACAAATGTTTACAGAACAAGCGGGAACCCAGTGTGCCTGTAGTTTTCTCTATTTCTGTTGTATCACGTGATAGAAAGTATAAGGCCTTCTCAAGCCGTACGGCTGACTCATCTTGTCTGCAGCCTATTATACATCAAATTAAGATTGCTGTTGAGACAAAATGCAATGCCATCAAGTTAAACATTCGCTCACTATAAAATAATTAATTCTAATCACTGACCACAAACAACCTGGATTTTATGTTTCTAAACGAAACATGGCTAGAAGACAGCTGCAGTGCAACGGTCCTCAATGAAACAGCCCCTCCTAACTTTACTTTCATGAGTGTCTGCAGGACTGTTAGGAGAGGTGGAGGTGTAGCTGCTCTATTTAAAGATGTCTATCAATGCAAGCAGGTGTCATTTGTTCAGTACTTGTCTTTTGAATATCTAGGGATTGTGTTGAAAGGTGCTCCACACATTCTGTTTATCATTATTTGCAGGCCTCCAAAATATTCTCCAGCCTTTGTTGAAGAGTTCCCAGAAATGCTATCAATGATTTCCTCAGAGTTTGACTGTTTTGCTATTGCAGGTAATTTTAATATTCACAAAGATAATGCAGAAAACAAAACTACAAAGTAAATTATAACTGTTTTAAACACTTTTGACCTGATTCAGCATGTGCATGAACCTACACACAATCGTGGACATACTTTAGATTTACTCATCAGTGGGGATCTAAACATTTCATCCATTGTTATTAAGGACGTAGCACTATCTGATCACTTCTGTATTTTCTTTGATATATTGATCTCTGCTACGACTGAATCTAGATCTGTCTCTGTCAGAAAGAGATGCATTAACGAAAACACTAGTGTGCTATTTATGGAGGCTATATCTTTAACACCAAGCATTTCTGCAGACTCTGTTGATCTTCTCCTTGATTCCTTTAACTCAAAAGTTAAGAATGTTATT
>NW_015505789.1:276995-286080 GCF_001515645.1 Sinocyclocheilus grahami
ACAGCAAATGCAATGAGTTTGCGTCCTTCTTTTCTGAGAAGATCAATAATATCAGGAAGGCGATTAGCACTTCCCCAAGTTATGCAGAGGTCAGACAGATTTGACAGTAATATAAAAAAGAAGATACTATGTCTGCTTTTGAAGAAATTGATAGCAACATTTTGGAAGAAATAGTACTAGTACAAACTCCCTGAAAACTGCAGTTGTTAAACCCCTTCTGAAGAAGAGCAATCTTGATAACACCATATTGAGCAACTATAGACCAATATCAAATCTTCCTGTTATAGGCAAGATTATTGAAAAGGTAGTCTTTAATCAGCTGAACAAATACTTAAACTCAAATGGATACCTGGACAATTTTCAATCTGGTTTCTGATCGCATCATAGCACAGAGACAGCGCTCATTAAGATAATAAATTATATTCACTTACATTCTGATTCTGGCAAAATATCAGTGCTGGTACTACTAGATCTCAGTGCTACGTTTGACACGGTCGATCATAACATACTTCTAGAGAGACTGGAAAACTGGGTCAGGCTTTCTGGGATGGTAATCAAATGGTTCAGGTCATACTTAGAAGGGAGAGGTTATTATGTGAGTATAGGAGAGCACAAGTCTAAGTGGACGTCCATGACATGCGGAGTCCCACAAGGCTCAATTCTTGCACCGCTCTTGTTTAGCCTGTATATGCTCCCACTAAGTCAAATAATGAGAAAGAACCAAATTGCCTATGACAGCTATGCTGATGATACCCACATTTACCTAGCCTTATCTCCAAATGACTACAGCCCCATTGACTCCCTCTGCCAGTGCATTGATGAAATTAACAGTTGGATGTGCCAGAACCTTCTTCAGTTAAACAAGGAAAAAACTGATGTCATTGCATTTGGAAACAAAGATGAAGTTCTCAAAGTGAATGCATACCTTGACTCTAGTGGTCTAACAACTAAAAATCAAGTCAGGAATCTTGGTGAGATTCTGGAGACAGACAGACCTTAGTTTCAGCAGTCATGTCAAAGCAGTAACTAAATCAGCATACTATCATCTAAGAAACATTGCAATAATTCGATGTTCTGTTTCCAGTCAAGACTTGGAGAAACTTGTTCATGCCTTTATTACCAGCAGGGTGGACTATTGTAATGGTCTTCTCACCGGCCTTCACAAGAAGACCATTAGACAGCTGCAGCTCATCCAGAACGCTGCTGCCAGAATTCTGACTAGAACCAGAAAATCTGAGCATATCACAGCAGTCCTCAGGTCCTTACACTGGCTTCCAGTTATATTTAGGATTGATTTTAAAGTAATTTTACTCGTTTATAAATCATTCAATGGCCTAGGACCTAAATACATAGCAGATATGTGCACTGAATATAAACCTAACAGACCACTCAGATCATTAGGATCAAATCAGTTAGAAATACCAAGGGTTCGTACAAAACAAAGGGAGTCCGCTTTTAGTTATTATGCTGCCCGCAGTTGAAATCAGCTTCCAGAAGAGATCAGATGTGCTAAAACATTAGTCACATTTAAATGTAGACTCAAAACACATCTGTTTAGCTATGCATTTATTGAATGAGCACTGTGCAATGTCCGAACTGATTGCACTATATTTTATGTATAATCAATTTCTATTTTAACTGTTTTAAATTAATTTAAAACCTCTTAAATCAATTTTTAAATCATTTTCAAAGTTTTTAAATTCCTTGTTTTATAATTTTTTTTATTATTATAATTTCTTTTCTTTTATGTAAAGCACTTTGAATTACCATCATGTATGAAATGTGCTATATAAATAAACTTGCCTTGCCTATATATATATATATATATATATATATATATATATATATATATATATATATAGCATATCTTCATTTCTTCCTTTATTTAATTATTTTTGTTTGTTAGAAAGCAGTACTTTGAACATGTTTCTTAGAAGATTTTGAATGATTCAAAAGCAATTGCACAGTTCAGCAAACAGAAACACGGCTTTTAATGCATACACCAACTATACACAACTTTCTTTTTTTTCTTTTGCTTTTCTTTTTTTAATAGTTGCTTGGAAACAAATATTGTGTTCACTTGAGGACTTAGCAACAGTAGTTTTGTTAAGCTTGCTCTTCTCTTTTGATCAGTGTTAGATGACACATTAACAAAACATAAATAATTGTTGTTTTAGCACAGATTTATAGCATCACAAACAATTACATTTTATATATATTAAAATAGAACAGTTCTTTAAATTGTAGTAATATTTCAAAATATTACTGTTTACTGTATTGTTCATCGAATAAATCAAACACACATAGTGTTGTATTAGAGGTGGAACAGGTCTTTACATTGCTGAAAGATTATGAGGGGGGGGGGGGAAGATAGTACTGTAAATAGGATCAATTTTGATTTCCTGCTGACTTTAAATTCTGTGCCCTTGAAATTCAAAGCAAATATGGAAACATGTTTATACACGAAATATACATTTTTTTTTTTTTTGTAATGCAAGTGAAAATATCAGGTACAATTAACAACCTCAGTTAAAATCGCTCTGTGTCAGGTGGTCCTCAAACAAGAGAATGTATTTGCCAGAGAATCGTCAGCATGAGCCTAAGACTGCAATGTGAAAATGTCAGATGAGAGGCAGGGAAAGGTAATTAAGCATTTTGCGCACAGAAACCTCCGTTTTGGGACTGTGGGACGGCTGACCCTCCTTCTTTCCCTGTAGAATCGGTTTGCACCTGAAGTTCTAGCTCACAAGTGAGGTGGTTGACTGGGCCGGGGTGACGGTTAGTGCTGTTGCATATGGGAAAGTTTTGCCATTGCACAGTGTGTGCTGCAGGCAGAATTCTAATGCGGTCATCAATAACCCCAAACAGCTGCTCAGAAAGAAACACTCATGTGAGTGAATGCCATGATGGAGCGCTTCTTGAGATAAAAATAAGATTTATTATTATTAATATTAGATTTGTTTAAACCACTTATATGCTACAGGTTATGCTGTGTCAGACTATTTATTTTGACTAGGCTGCAGGTCAATGTTTATGAATGAATTGTGCAGATTCAGTGTTCTTTTCTGTGTATGCCTTAATCTAATGCTGTTTATAGGAGTGTGTTTATAGGAGAGGGTCAAAAAATTAACCCATTGCCAGAGTTATGCGTATTGCAACCCAGACATATTTGGAACACATTCCTGTTGAGACATTTCTGCAAAATTATATTACGTTGTTTTTTGCACATTCGGTCACTGTCAGACTCTGTTCCTTGATTTGTGTGTGTTTTGCTCCCCATGTGCCTTCCATGCCCTTATTTGGTCCTTCCGGATCCTGTCCCCATTTAGTTCTATTTGTTCCAGGTGTTCCTTGTTATTAGTTATCCTCCTCACCAGTGTTAATGTTGACAGCAAATTTGGATTTAGTTTTAGTCATAGTCTTTTGAAATCTAATGGGTTTAGTTACAGTGCATTTATTAAGCATTTCTCTAAAGTTTCCAAACTCATTATTGTCACGTTACGCTGTTGAGGGAACACACTGGAGTCACGAGGAAACGTTTAACAGTCTTTAATCACGAAACACAGGAGATAATCCACAATAGGAGCTTGAGCCAACACACGTAGAGAACGAGTAGACCTGACAAACACAAACTGAACAGACTTGGACTTTAAAACACAGGGCAATCAGGAGAACACAGGTGACATCAATGGAACATAATCAAACTAAACAAGGACAGGAACATGACCAAATAACACAAAACAGGAACTGAAACACATGGCAAAACAGGTCCAATAAATATTTTAGCTTATGTCCCGATGATTATGCTTAATCTCCTAACTATGCAGCAGATTCGTTCTGAATGAATCTCTTCCCAAATCGTCCCTCCCTATCATTTTGGTCTCGTTTTTATTCGTTGCCGAAAATGTCAATACGTTTTGTCATTCAAAAAGAGTTTTAGTTCGTTATAGTCTCATTGTCGTCGGTGAAAAAAATGTTGTTGACGAAAATTATTCATCAACGAAATGAACACTTGTCAATCACCTGTCTGCCCCTCGTGATCTGCCCTATTTGAGTCCTAGCCCATTCTGTTCTCCCTTGTCCAGAATTGTATGTGTCTACCCTTGCTACATGTGTTTTCCTTGTTCCCTGGATGTGATTAAAATCTGTATGTGTGAAATCCACTCCTCGTCTCCTCGCTCCTTCATCTCCGTGCTCCTCACAGTAGTGCACCATGACAGAATTCCGGAACAAAACAGAAAAGTAAACAGTGCCCCTTCTCCAATGTTTTGGAGGAACGAGCGACGCTCATCGCCGTGGCTCGCTCGTTTGCCCGCTCGCCCTTGCCAGCTCCCTGGATGGGGAGACCCTGGTGACGCTGTTCCGGCTCAGGATCATATACCATCGCCCCACGGAACTCCCAGACACCACCAACCTCGACTGGAAGGAGGCGGTCATCCGGTGTCTGGAGAGACTCCGATCCCAATCCGGAGCCCCTCCACCGGCCGCGGCATTCTCAAGCCCGCCTGCCATTCCTCAGTCAAGTCTGCCGACCATGCCATTCACCCCGTACCTAAAGGGAAATCTAAGAAGGAGAAGGCGGTCGGCTCCAGCCCCAGAGTTCGCCCCTGTGTCGGCTCCAGCCCCAGAGCTCGCTCCAGTGTGGGCTCCAGCCCCCGAATCCAGCCCAAAGAGGGCTCCTGTTCCCGAGTTTAGCCCACGGATGTCTCCTGTTCCCGAGTTTAGCCCACAGAGGGCTCCTGTTTCCCAGTTTAGCCCAGTAAGGGCTCCAGTTGGATGTTCCGGGAAGGGGGAGTAATGTCAGACTCGTTCCTTGTTTTGTGTGTTTTGCTCCCTATGTGCCTTCCTTGCCCTTATTCCATGTTATTAGTTATCCTCCTCACCTGTCTGCCCCTCGTGAACTGCCCTATTTGAGTACTAGCCCGTTCTGTTCTTCCTTGTCCGGAATTGTATGTCTACCCTTGCTATGTGTTTTCATTTTTCCCTGGATGTGATTAAAATCTATATGTTTGAATTCCACTCCTCACCATTCTTCGTCTCCGTGCTGCTCACAGTAGCACACCGTGACAGGTGACACTTTTAAGGTGAAATGTCCATTGAGTGGTGCTAAAAGCACGTTCAGTTTCATCTAAAAAAAAAAAGAATCTGAAAATATTTTGTTACACTTGTTATAGTATGAATTGCAACTGTTCAGAAATGAAATGTCTGATAATTGTCTTTAACCATTTAATCCTCTATCGCATTTGAAAATAATATAAAACCTACACTAAACCTGACAAACAATGTTAACAAAAACAAACGTGAGTTAAAATGCATTTGTTGAAGTAACCATGCCATTTTAGCTTGCTTCAAGCCTTTGAGCTCTTTCATCATGACTCCCCTTACAAAAAGAAGTTTATTCAAGTGTTCTATTAGTATACTTATTTTAAACTAAAAATAGGAAAGTATACTTTCAGTCTCCTTTTTATGTACTTCTCAGAAATATACTTAAAATTACATTTAAGTATACTTGACACTATAAGTCTAAACATATTTGAGCTATAGCTACTTGTGCTCCGGTAATCTATGTTTTCATTGTTATACAGTAGAGGGCGCTATTACACATCTTCAGTACAGAAACAAGCCAAGAAGTAACTGAAACAACAGATGATTACAGGATCAGACTAAACAGCATCAAAACTGTGTAACACCTTATGGAATAAAATGTTGACCCATGAAGAGGTAATGATTGTCAAGCTTTGGGGTGTTGATCAACTCCATCTATGTTTTGATTATCATTCTGAATCCAATTCATACTCTTTTTTTATATATTTGTTCAAAATGTTATATATTTATTTTTTTATTTTTTTATTTATGAAACTTACCCACATTCGAGTGTTTACAAAAAAAGAAACTAAATAAAATGTTTTTGTTTACAAGCAGATACCCTATTCATATAACAAAATACATACCAATTAATACCTAAATAGGGACATACTTAAAGCATGATGTAAATTTCTCTTAAAGAAAACTTACAAGTACATTTGCAGTATAAAACTACTAAACTAGTTTACTGAGACTATACTTCTAAGTGTAGTAAAAATGCTAATAACTATCAGTATACCTGTAATTTCACTTTTAGTATAGTTGCAGTACAAACTTAAAACATGTGTAAACTAGTTGTGTACTCACAATTTACTACTGTTATACTTAAATTATACTTAAAATATATTTTTATATACTAGAAAGTGGGCCGATTTAGTCCCAAGGAGTATTGAAATAGTACACTTTCAAGTATACTGCTAGTACACTGATATTTGCATACTAAGATAAAGTATACGTAACATATACTTGAACTTTACTTAAGTATACTTAATAAAATAAATTCAAGTATACTTCTTTTTTGGTAAGGGTCATGCTTAACAGACTCATACTCAAGCGCTCGACATTGCAGTGTAGTTCTGTACTGGGTGGGATACAGAGCAAGTTTACTACATCAAAAAAGACATAAATATGGAGCTGGGGTCTCATTTATAAACGTTGCGCACGCACAAAATGGGCATAGAAATTACGTGCGCAATTTTCCACGAACATATCAGGATTTATAAAAAATAAACTTGCCGTAAATATGTACGCACCGCACGGACATTCTAAACCATTCATACGCACTGTTTTTCCTGGAGTGAGAAAAGTAATGAAGTAAACAATGATTTTAAAATCTGTTTTCATTTTTATATGCATTATATATTGATATACATTATATACTTTTACATTAAATATTCCACTCTCAATAATGGAGATAAGCACTGAAATTATGTAAAGTCTTTACGCAGAAGTTGAACAGATTTAGTGGATGCGCTTGATCACTTTTCCTGTGGCATGCTGTTTTAATGACAGCGAGGAGTGCTATAGGTGCACAATAATTAATATTAAACTAAACTGCAGATCTCATGTTATGAGAAAATATTTTTAGTGAGAACAATGATCAATGATGCACACTTACTTCAATATTATGGCAGAACATTATATGCTGGATTCAGTGGTCGAATGGTCTATTGTCCGGTTTGAATAGGACCAATGATAATAGCTTACTGTACAACCGGAGCTGCACGGAGGTGTTGATGCAGTGTGAAAGCATCTCCACAACATTATGGAAAATACCACTGTATTTGAAGGATACAACTTGAAGAAAATGGTCATTTGCATGTTTTCTTTTTAAAATAGGCTACTTTGTCAGTGACGTGCCGAGTCAGACAATCCTATTTACATTGCAATAAATATAGGCTAAAAATAGCTAAAAGCTGTTCACCTTATCAGCAAAACTGCATAAATTAAATTTGATTTGAATTGTTTAAAAAATACTATTCGGCCAGTGGAAAAGAATGAGATCAACTCTATTCTAAAATATTTATCTGAGAACTATTTTAAACCATTTTGTTTTTATGGATTTTGATATATTTATGCTAAAACATAAGGATACTGGATGATTTTTAGCAATAAAAATGGTGTATGGCACAAACGGCATTTATAGTGCTGTAACGGGGTGAAGAATCACACGACAAGAAATCTCAATCAATACCCCGGAGGGTGGATTTATTGGGGTGAGAGGTGCTCGTGAGAAAGGTCCAGGTAGGTGCTCCGGTGCCGTGAGTGCTCTCTTCTGTCTTCCCAGTGCAGAGGGTCCATGCAGTGCTCCTATGGGGCTGGTCGGTCATGCGCTGCTTTCTGTGAGGACGAGTTAGTGCTCAGTCTCATGGAGGAATCTCCTAGATGGCAGGTGCTTCCGTGGCTTATGTAGCTGCCGCCTGATTAGGTGCAGCTGTGACCGATCAGCCTGTGATGATGATGGCCAGGTGCTCCTCGCTTGTTTCCAGGGTGACGCTGATGAAGCCTCGGGACGCTCGTCACACTCCCCCCCCCCAAGCGTCGTTCTGGTCCTGTTAACAATATGAGATAGTAGGGGAGAGATAGGGAGTGGGTGGGGAGTGACCCCTGACAGATCTGCAAAAGCTGCCCAGATCCGAGAGAGGCCATCCGCATTTGGCGTTCGCGGCTCCAGCCTGATGATGTACCTCGAAGTGGAAGTCCAGGAGCACGAGGAACCATCGGGTCACCCTGGCATTGGTATCCTTGGCGCGGGCCATCCACTGAAGGGGTGTGTGGTCCGTGACCAGGGTGAACTTCCGGCCCAGGAGCTAGTACCGCAGATCCAGGACTGCCCACTTGATGGCTAGGGCCTCCTTCTCCACCTACAACCGGAGCTGCACGGAGGTGTTGATGCAGTGTGAAAGCATCTCCACAACATTATGGAAAATACCACTGTATTTGAAGGATACAACTTGAAGAAAATGGTCATTTGCATGTTTTCTTTTTAAAATAGGCTACTTTGTCAGTGACGTGCCGAGTCAGACAATCCTATTTACATTGCAATAAATATAGGCTAAAAATAGCTAAAAGCTGTTCACCTTATCAGCAAAACTGCATAAATTAAATTTGATTTGAATTGTTTAAAAAATACTATTCGGCCAGTGGAAAAGAATGAGATCAACTCTATTCTAAAATATTTATCTGAGAACTATTTTAAACCATTTTGTTTTTATGGATTTTGATATATTTATGCTAAAACATAAGGATACTGGATGATTTTTAGCAATAAAAATGGTGTATGGCACAAACGGCATTTATAGTGCTGTAACGGGGTGAAGAATCACACGACAAGAAATCTCAATCAATACCCCGGAGGGTGGATTTATTGGGGTGAGAGGTGCTCGTGAGAAAGGTCCAGGTAGGTGCTCCGGTGCCGTGAGTGCTCTCTTCTGTCTTCCCAGTGCAGAGGGTCCATGCAGTGCTCCTGTGGGGCTGGTCGGTCATGCGCTGCTTTCTGTGAGGACGAGTTAGTGCTCAGTCTCATGGAGGAATCTCCTAGATGGCAGGTGCTTCCGTGGCTTATGTAGCTGCCGCCTGATTAGGTGCAGCTGTGACCGATCAGCCTGTGATGATGATGGCCAGGTGCTCCTCGCTTGTTTCCAGGGTGACGCTGATGAAGCCTCGGGACGCTCGTCACACTCCCCCCCCCCCCCAGCGGCCGTTCCGGCCCTCTTATCAA
>NW_015505789.1:286145-287134 GCF_001515645.1 Sinocyclocheilus grahami
CCGCCTGATGAGGTGCAGCTGTGACCGATCAGCCTGTGATGATGATGGCCAGGTGCTCCTCGCTTGTTTCCAGGGTGACGCTGATGAAGCCTCGGGACGCTCGTCACACGCCCCCCCCCCCCAAGCGTCGTTCTGGTCCTGTTAACAATATGAGATAGTAGGGGAGAGATAGGGAGTGGGTGGGGAGTGACCCCTGACAGATCTGCAAAAGCTGCCCAGATCCGAGAGAGGCCATCCGCATTTGGCGTTCGCGGCTCCAGCCTGATGATGTACCTCGAAGTGGAAGTCCAGGAGCACGAGGAACCATCGGGTCACCCTGGCATTGGTATCCTTGGCGCGGGCCATCCACTGAAGGGGTGTGTGGTCCGTGACCAGGGTGAACTTCCGGCCCAGGAGCTAGTACCGCAGATCCAGGACTGCCCACTTGATGGCTAGGGCCTCCTTCTCCACCACGGCGTAGTTCCTCTCGGCCGGGATTAGCTTCCTGCTGATGTAGATGACCGGATGCTCCTCACCCTCCTGGATCTGTGACAGGACGGCTCCCAGTCCTGTGTTGGAGGTATCCGTCTGCAGCAGGAAGGGGCAGCTAAAGTCCGGGGCTCGGAGGACGGGCTCCGAGATGAGGGCCCCCTTCACCCTCTGGAAGGCCTCCTCCACTGCTGGTGTCCACTGTACCTTCTCCGGCTGCCCCTTCCTGGTCAAGTCTGTCAGGGAGGCGGCTAAAGAGGAGAAGTTGGGGATGAAGCAGCGATAATATCCGGCCAACCCTAAAAAGGCTCATATCTGGGTCTTGGTCTCGGGTCTCGGGGCGGACCGTACCGCCTCCACCTTCCTCTCCTGTGGCCGAATGAGACCCCGTCCCACCTGGAAACCCAGGTACTTCGCCTCGGAGAGCGCAAGTTGGCATTTGCGAGGGTTGGCGGTGAGTCCAGCCCTCCGGAGCTCCGAGAGCACCCTCCGTAACCGGTCCAGGTGGTCTTCCCATGCCT
>NW_015505789.1:287246-303382 GCF_001515645.1 Sinocyclocheilus grahami
CCCCCTCCCAGCTGGTCCAACAGCCCATCCACCCGAGGCATGGGGTATCCGTCGAACTCAGATACCTCGTTGTGGCGGCGGAAGTCATTGCAGAAGCGGAGGGTGCCGTCTGGTTTCGGGACCATCACGATTGGGCTGGACCACGGGCTATGGTTCTATCACCCCCAACTTCAGCTTTTGATGGATTTCCTCCTCAATAGCTCGCCGACGAGCCTCAGGGACCTGGTAGGGCTGTTGCCTGATGACGACCCCTGGCGGCGTCCGAGAACTGACTGACCAGGTGCTGCAGCTCCCTCTTCTGGGCAGCCGAGAGGGGGGGGTTGACGTCAACAACCACATGATCAGAGACGGCGAGGGCCGCGAGCTGGTCTCTAGTCCCCACCCACTTCTTCAGCAGGTTGATGTCGTAGAGCTGCTCGGCTCTCCTCCTCCCTGGCTGGCGCACATGGTACGTCACCGGCCCAATCCTTTCCAGCACCATGTAGGAGCCCTGCCAGGTGGCCAGGAACTTGCAGGCAGCATTGGGGACTAGGACCATGACTCGGTCTCCAGGCTGGAACACCCAGGTTTGGGCTGCCCGGTTATAGTGGCGCTGTTGGGCCTGCTGCGCTTTCGTCAAGTGTTCCCGGACTAATGGCATGACCCGGTAGATCCTCTCCCTCATCTGTCTGACGTGCTCGATCACAGAGCGATGGGCTGCCGGCTGTTGCTCCCAGGCCTCCTTTGCCACATCCAGGAGGCCGCGGGGTTGCCGGCCAAAGAGGAGCTCGAAGGTGGTTAAGCCAGTTGAGGCCTGCGCAACTTTGCGGATCCCTAAGAGGACATAGGGGAGCATCAGGTCCCAGTCACGCTTGTCCTCCGCGACCACCCGTCTCAGCATCTGCTTGAGGGTTTGGTTGAAGCGTTCGACCAGTCCGTCGGTCTGGGGATAGCAGACAGTGGTCCTCAACTGCTTCACCCGCAGCAGCCGGCAGAGGTCAGCCATTAGCCGGGACATGAAGGGGGTCCCCTGATCGGTCAGGATCTCCACTGGGATGCCGACTCGGCTGGAGAGCAGGAAGAGTTCCTGGGCAATGGCTTTGGCGGTGGCTTTTCGGAGGGGCACTGCCTCAGGGTACCGGGCGGTATAGGTGACGATCACCAGGATGTGTTCATGTCCCCGGGCAGACTTGGGCAACGGCCACACAAGGTCCATCCCGATGCGCTCGAAGGGCACTTCGATGATGGGCAGCGGTATCAGCGGACTGGGGGGAGGCGTCCTGGAGGGTGGATTTATTGGGGTGAGGGGTGCTCGTGAGAAAGGTCCAGGTAGGTGCTCCGGTGCCGTGAGTGCTCTCTTCCATCTTCCCAGTGCAGAGGGTCCGTGCAGTGCTCCTGTGGGGCTGGTCGGTCACACGCTGCTTTCTGTGGAGAAAATGAGAGGGTAAGTTAGTGTTCAGTCTCATGGAGGAATCTCCTAGATGGCAGGGCTTGTGTGGCTTATGTAGCCGCCACCTGATGAGGTGCAGCTGTGACCGATCAGCCTGTGAAGATGATGGCCAGGTGCTCCTCACTTGTTTCCAGGGTGATGCTGATGGAGCCTCAGGACGCTCGTCACAGTGCGTATCTCATATTTCTTTAATGTCTTGTACCTTTAACGGTGTTAAACATGGTGTCACGTGGATGGGAATATGCATGAAAATGATATGCAGATGAGGTTATGCATAGTAAAACTAGGTGTTGTAAGTTCCATATATGGCGATTTCGAGGAGGAGTCAGGGTGGAGATGCATGTATGCACAATCTTCCCCTTACTGGGATTTATAAAGGGATTTTTTGCGCAGGTTCTGGCGTACACATGGTTTTATAAATCTAGCTTTTGTGCATACGTACACTTTTAGGATGAAATCTACGGAGAGTTTTACAAATGAGACCCCTGGTGATGTAAATGTGAAAATGTATGTTTACAAATCATTCACTATGGTAAAAGTGTTTTGAGTTGATTGTGCAAGTCTTTATTAATCGATAGTCTGCCGCTGTAGTCATGATTTGTGTGAAAATAAATAAAAAGTAGATGGTGTTTTATGGCCTCTGGTATTCATGTCAGCTGGAAACTGCAGCACATTGTTTGTTTATATATGTTTTATATATTTTATGTTGTGGCTTTAAACGAACAGGTTGTAACAACACACACACAACTCACAAGTACTGTGATGTAGTCCTACTAGTTCAAAGGCAGCCAAAAGTTGAGAAAGTTTTGCATGAACACTCGGCGTCCATTGACAAGTGAGAAATTCAGACAGATGCTTCAGTTGTGCTTTCTGAAGTCCAGTTGTGCTTGATTTCAAACTGACCTGGCTTTTTCCACATCATCTAAACTCGTCTGATGCATTTCTATCAGTCAAGCACTCCAGTATGTAGTCATATTTACAGTGCTGCACCTATCCGTGTATGGGGGCGTTTGATGCATCTTGAAAGAGTTTTGGTAGTTTACCTGCTATTTCAGTTTTTATCAGCCGTAGCCATATGGTGTTCCTCTATGGACACAGTCTGGCCCGTCGATAAAAGGGTTTCCTTTAGATGTATGAATTTTAACCTATAAATCAAGAGGTGTATTTACCTTAATCTTTGCCCTGTTGTTGTTCTTCTGCAGTCTTCAGTGTAGCTTGTACTTCTGGTTGTCCTATTATTTTTAGGGATGAAATTAACAATTTGGACAAACTTGTCAAATGGACGAACCCCGAAAACATGGTGGTGATTCTAATGCAAAATATTGATGTTGATATTGATGTTGAAATATAGAGTTTTTTCCCCCATGGGGAATAATGACTAATCAAAAATGAAATATATACTAAATTAAACACAACAATCACTAAATCACTTGTATGAGCTGGTCTGTAGTACATTTTTTCAAAGAAAAATGATATAAAATGCAGCAGTTAAAGCCTTATTATTGGTTACATGTAAGATATCTTACCATATACATTGAAAAACTGTAAATGGTTTAACATCACATGTAATTTTGTTGTAAAATACTGTCAAATATATATTTTTGCATGTATAAAGAATGAATTACCATATAATTTACAATGAAAAAACAGTAACATGACATTCCCAGAAGCGCCTGTGGTACATTATTTTTGGTTAAATATTTTTATTTGTATTTTTGTTATCTGTGCAACAGGTTGTTTTATTTTCAATTTTCTGTTATTTAGTTCAGTTATGTTTATTGTGTTATTTTAGTATCATGCATTTTACCCTCTTGTTTGAAATGGGTGGCAAATTTGTTGTCGTCTAAGGTCCGCCATTCATTAGAGAGAATCATACAATAAAGTCCCAGAACACCAATCGGGGTCATTCTGGCCCATTTTAACCCAAGCCTGTCTTTCTTTCTCCCAGGCTTATTGTCTGTATCGCTCTCTCTATCCTTGTTCTTTCGTTCTTTCATAGGTCCATGTCCAGTTTCTAGTTGGAAATGACGACTATGAGACACAGGTGCAGCTGCTCTTGCCAGGTCCCAATGGTCGCTTTACTTGTGAATGAGCTGAGATAGAAAATAACCCCAGAGTGCTTGTCATTACCGGTTTATGTCTCCGCCAACTTCTCTCTTTCCATTTGTCATTTGAGTGGAACACCGTAAGAACTGCCTATTGTTCATTGTCTGTTGTCACTGTCAGTGTCTTTTGATAAGATTCAGTATGATCTAGAGACATATAGTGTTTTATCTACTTATAAGAGCTAATCATTGCCTGACTGTGAGTTTGGATGCATTCTAGTGCCAAATAGCTTCCCTCCACACAGGCCTCGGGACATTGTGTCCTGTTCCTGTTGTGAGAGTGACCCTCTGCCTGAGAACCATCTGTGGCACTCCCAACTTGGACAGATGTTTCTTGGACTCATTATTGAAAGCTGTACAACAGATGGAGGAAATTCATAAAACAGTATTTCAAATGAGGTTTCAGATCCTCGTGCTGCACTTCAAAATCTGTCACCTGAGAATTCCACACTTACATTCACATAATGTACATAGTAAGCCATCCAAGCTGTTTACTGGTATACATTAGAGTTGTAGTATCAATATTTTGAAACCTAGGCTCACTGGAAAAATATGCCTCTACTTACATTTCTGCAAAACTCGAAAAACCTACCTATACATACAATTCACTACCGTTTCCAGCTGAAATGATCACTAGAGGCAGTTAAACACCAATAACGTTTATTCCTTTTCACTCAAATTGTGATTAAAGGGGCATATTGACAATTGATACGAACTTATTTGTGCATGGTTCCTTGCACAACACTATGTAATGACCTCAAAACACTTCTGTTGTACTGCATGTTTTGTAAATTAATACATTTTGATTTTTGCATCACATAACCAGCTCCATATGTATGGATTTTTTGACATAGTAAACTAGCTCGGTAGCCCACCTGGTACAGCATTGCATTTGCAATGTGAAGCACGCAGTTATAAGTATTGTGAAACACTAAAAGACACACAGAAACTAAAATGGCAGTTTCTTCAGCAAATGCATTTTTTTTCTCTCTCACATTTGCACTTACTGGACATTTCATTTCTCAACTGCCATGATGCATAGAACAACCAACATAATAAAAGGTTGCCACATGCATGTTCAACTGTTTTGATAAAACTGTGCTGCAACTTTGCAAAAAAAACGTCACCATAGACATGTTTTTACAATGAGCATGGGTTGATATTTTATAAATCATCAACCATTTCATAGCCTCAGCCTCAGATGACTCAGTCTTGGACAATCTGTGTACTAGCAATTACAAGCTTTTCTTTTCTTTCTTTCTTTTTTGAATTCAAAATTGATGGGTCTTTTGCCTTTAGCACGGCTGTCTAATCCTGTTCCTGGAGATTTACCTTCCTGCTAAATTCAGCTCCAAGCTTAATCAAACACAACTGAAGCAGCTCATTAAGATCTTCAGCAACACTCGATAATTGCAGACTGGTGTGTTGGAGCAGGGTTAGAACTGAACTCTGCTGGAAGGTAGATCTCCAGAAACAGGACTGGCCGCCCTTGCCTTTTAGCATTAGCAGTCAGATTGGAGCACTGACCAAATGTCATGCAAATAAAAGTACTGTGGTTAGTCATTTTACATACACTTCCTAGCTCACTGTCCATTTGTACTGTACATATGTTTTTGACTTTGAGCAAAGGTGCACATTGGAGGAAAGGATAGAGATGGTCATGTGAAAAGTGTGTCTGTGTTTGAGAGAACGGGTGCTGCCTGCCCTCCTCTTGTCCTCCTGATAGCTTCAGCAGTACTCAACATCATAATGCTGCTATTTACAGCATCTACTCAATAAGGCAATATCTTCGGATCGATTTTTACAGCTGCTCACCCTCAACCTCTTCTCCAAGCACACTGGATTTGATATCTCAAGTGCTATTGATTTCTCTATAAGTAAAAATAGTCTTTCTCAGGGTATGCATAGACAACAGCTATGGTGACAACCTCCCAAAGTTTGTTTGTTTTTTTAACTTTGGCTTGTTGAATACTCTTATTTATAGAACTATTCTGATTAAATTATCTTTCTAATAAAGACATTGAATTGTCATCACCTGAACCACAAAGCTAGAAATAGCTTAATTAACTGTTTTGCCCCTATACAAATATTAAAATGGCAGTTTTAGACTATATAATCCTGCTAAACCAAACATTTAATGTCATTTCAAGGTAGTGCTGAACAAATGAAGACAGGAAACAAATGAAAAAAAATACAAATAATACAAATAAAAGTCCATGATAATGGAACTAACTAAACAGAACCATGACACACAAAAAAATCAAAAATTGAATAATAATTTATTACTTATGTATTTCTTGCAGTCACTACTCTTTGAAGAGGAACCGACTGTATAAATTACCTTTTTTAAAAATTGAACAGAAGCTTTTTGTCACATGATTTTAAATTTTAGTTGTAAGTTATACAAAACCCATAGAGGCTACGCTCAATGACATACCAGCAACGCACCATAATTTGCTCTACATATAATACGCAAGCACAATTTAACATAGTTGGAAATGCTGCTTGAGTAAATGTCGGCCATCACACTGAAATACTGCACTTGTCAGAGCAGTTACTAACAGGAAGCCCGACACGTATTTAAAGGTTTTGACGGATAAGCATGTGATGTGTGGGGATTTTATTATTTTATTAAAAAATTTTCACCCACACAGCTGAAATGAGTATAAGCAGTGAATGGTTTACATGATATACAATGGTCTTAGCTGTATCTCTAAAAAGGTTATAACGGTATAGAAAAGGAGAAAGAGAAGTGGGAGGGAGCACAGAATTCAAATGGATGATAGAGATCAGGCTTCATCAGAACAAGGGTATGTGTGTGTGTGTGTTGCAAGCAGACTGACAGAAAGTAATGGATTTCTGCGTCTGTTGTGATTAAGAGTGTGTGTGGAAGCTGTGCTAATGTGCTGATATCTGTAGGGAACTGCCTGATGTTGGTTGCTGATAATGTGCACACTCAGACGTGCTTCATTGCTGCCCAACGCAATGCCTCCATTCTTAAGAGATTTATTTCCTCTCTTTTGGATCCTTCTTTCATTCTAAAGTCAGGATTTTGAATGGTTAATATCAATGTTAATCATGGCAGTTTAGGCGGACAATGTTTCTGCAGAATTTGAGTGACCCTGCCCTTGACGGAAAATGCTATCAGGCTGAGATTATACAAAATATTGCTTTAGCTGTTTTATTGTCCATATATCCAGAAGTGAAATGTGATCTGTCAGAGTGGCTTAAAAGGGAAGCGTCCTGCAGCGACGCTGCTCTAGTCCTCAGTTTGCTTGTTGATCATGTGTTTGAATGACACAAAACTACCATTTATTCTGAAGACTTGCAAAAGTGCTCACTAGTGATTTTGTGATACCTGGATCATATCAATAAAAATAATTGTATGTGTTGTATAGAAAAAGGAGCTCAGTCAACAGCTGCCCAATACCATTCAAAAGTTTGGGGTCAGTAAGATTTTTTTATGTTTTTGAAATAAGTCTCTTATGGGAATGATTCGCATTTGCTTGTGAAAGTATATTGAAAATATTGTTTCAGCTGATTTATTGTTCATCTATCTAGAAGTGTGATTTGGCCTTTGGCATCATGGTTTTGACATGTGAAGGGCAACACCTATCAGCTTAGGTGATTATTAACATAAATCTTGAAAAACAGTCACACGACAATGAACAATTAATCACGACAATGAGTCACAACATCTGTACAGCCACTTATCTTATCAGATCCACCAAATATTAACAATCTTTTCATTCAAATGCTGTGAATTCAAAGATGGTGCCTTTTTTTTTCCTTCGGAGATTTGACAGAGAACACGGTTTACTAGGTTCACACTGAATATATGATTTGGCCAGGGGTGATGTGATCAAGATTCTGTGCATAAACTTCATATCATTGTACTTTCTAGTGTTTGGAAGAAAGGAATGAATGGATGGATCGTCAATCAATCAATCAATCAATCAATCAATCAATCAATCAACCAATCAACCAACCAACCAACCAACCAATCAGTTGATTGAATCAATCAATCTGTTTCATATGAAATGATTTCATACAATTTCATATATCTCAGAAACATTTCTATAAATAAAAAAACAACTTATATAACACACTATTACACACGCACGCATGCACGCACACACAAATTAAATGTACACTCTATTGTACTAAACCTAACACAATAGTGTAAGACAAATAATGTAATTTAAATAATTCATCAAATTATTCTATTAATTTCAACCTGGTCTCATGGCAAAAACGTACCCGGGGGCACATTTTCGCGAGACGCGAAATACGTACCAATAAGTACATATCACTGCAGTTTCCAAAAGAAATGAACACTAGAGGCAGTAAAACTCCGACACCTTTTATTCCTTTTCACACACATTTACAGAGTTTCGATTAATAAAGCGTAATTTTCGCACAGTTACTTGAAGAATATCATGTTATGACTTCAAAACAATTTTAATATGCTGGGAGATTTGAAAACTGATGCTTTTGAACGTTAGCAGCGCACATATCCAGCTTCATATCAATGGGTTTTCATAGACGATAGGTTTGTTCGGTAGCTCACGGAGTACGGAGACGTACTTGAGAGGTGAGGAGCTCCGGTTCAAATCCCATGTAACTACGGTTCGACAAAACAGTTCAAATCTGCATATAAGGAAGATTATTGTGTTAACTAAATGTATTTATTGATTGATTGCCAAAAATTAAACTGTTAATTTACCAATGCTATTTATTATAGGGTTTGGTCTGGAGAAATTGTGACAAACTTAGGATGAATTAAAAAACACGGGTTGTATTATGTCTAAATAATTATGTTATACTATTTTTTGGCTTAAATATTACAACTTGATTTTACAGAATGTCTTTTTTCCCTAAATATCCACAAGTGAATTTCCAAAAGCCAACGAATAATGGTATTTAAATGTATGACCATACATATGTTTTTTCACTACCTGTAGGGCTGTGACATCACCGATTTATTTGATAGTGCCATTACTGTTTAACTGATCCCGTGGGATTACTTTCACAGGAAAACAAGTTATTCCATCTTCATGCCATATGTCCCTCTTCCCACTGGGAGAATGCCACCGGTTGTCGGCTCGCCTTTAACTTCATTACAGATTTGAGATACACATTTGACAACTACTGTATATATCTCAACTCCAGGTTGCTTATGAAGAATAGAAGTGACTTACTCATGTACACTCAGATCATTAGTGAAGGGAATGGACATGTATTGTCCCAGCAGCTTTTAGGGAGAAGGAGGGGTTTTTGTATGGAGTTAGACATGACAGATGGCTAGTGCTTGTTATGAGTGAGTTATGCATGTGGCGCTCTTTATTGTAAACAACAGTAGCTCTATTACTGCCTAACAAAGCTTTGCATGCTTCTGTTCTTAGATTAGATATCTCTGCTGAGTCAACCTGTGATTTAAGGATATGCCTATTAAGTTACCCAGGCATTGGAATGGCCATCTGGAGCACTAGAAAAAAATCCTCTTGGGCTCATCCATGTGATCAATAATAAAAACAACAACAACAACAATAGTAAATTCAGTGTCCCATGATCCTTCAGTAATCATTCTAATATGCTGATTTGGTCTTCAGAAACATTTCTTCTTATTATCAATGTTTAAAACAGTTGTTTTTATTTAAGGTACCTTCAAATAAATTGTTCTTTTGAACATTCTATTCATCAAAAAATCCTGAAAAAACGTTGATTTGAAATGTTAATTTAGATTAATTACATGTTAAAATTCGAATTATTATCTAATTATTAAATGCAGTTTTATGCCCCTAAAATTCAAGATATGAGGGTTTTTTGTCTTATGCCTATTTATGTCATATGATATAGTTTAGCAATATTAAACAAGAAGGAGTGCTGTTTCTTCCCAGATATCTGCACAATTGCAAATGTGATATTGATTGTATACAATAATTCAGTAAACAAAAGTTAATATTGTATTATATTTTAGACACAATACTGCCAATATTTCCACTTTTGCTCAGTTTGCACAAAAAAAAAAAGTATCACTATTTTTCATACAATTCAAAGTCATACAGGTGATAATGGTGAATAAATGATGACAGCAAATTCATTTTTGGCTAAACTGTCCCTTTAAGAGAACCAAAAGTTGAAGATCAGATTGTGTATAAGAATTGTGCTATGTGTAATAATTTTCATGTATTAATCGCTTTTTATTACCAATGCATGATCAGCTTGTAATGAAACTTGAATGCTCACAGTGTTCAGGATAATGCCGAAAGAACTATTCTGTACTTTAATGTCAATATGTCATGCAAAGAAAAGAGATTAATTAACTGATCTCACATAGCCAGATTTATATAATCTATAATCTCGATATACTATAAAATCAAGCTTTCAATATAGTGTCATTTTAATTACCTCATCTGTCGACATGATGCTATCAAATCCACATCTCTATGGTCAGATGCTTTCTTAACTGCTGTTTTCTAATCGCCAATTTTATTTATTTATGTATTTATTTATTTATTTATTGTTATTGATAGGAAAATATTCAGCACATATTCATCTAAACGTCGCTTTCAGTAACGTGGATGGAGTCCGGATGTCCATAAACAGTATATGTTTACAAAATCATTTCCAACTTCTTTTTTTGTTCTAAAAAAAAATAAAAATTCAATATGCTTCTGTTCTTAATGTAATATATATACATAGTTGGTTGAACATGTAGACAATTACAATCAGGGCTGTACATTAACTTTTTTTTTCACATAGCACTGGTGCTGCAGAGGTTGAAAGTTTTGTAGCATAGGCCAAACAGTTGTAGCACAAGTATAAAACATCTGTTATCATATCTGAAAACAAACACAAGTAATGGAGTTCATCACTTAAACAGGCACTGATGTTCCATGCAGAGCACAAAAAATACAAACCATCACAAAAATTTAGACAAAGTTTTTTTTTTATTTGCTAAAAATGGAAGTGTGCAGAAACATAACACATTTTACACCTCAACAAAATATCAAATAAAAAAGAATGGCAGACATTTAGGCCAAAGTGAGCAAAGATAAAAATCTTTGTCATTATTTTATCTTTGTTATTAGAAAATAAGAACAAAGATATACATTACAAATACACATAATATACAAATAAAACAAACAGTGCTTTATTTTTCAGGTACAGTATTTAGCAGTAACATTCAAGAAATTGAATGAACAAATATTAAAATAAAACAATATATACATCAACTATATTTTTTTTTTTAAAGCAACTGACTGATGATAAGTTCAGTTTTGTTGTTTTATTAACATTAAAATTTGTTTTTCAATTCTGTCATAGTGTTTAATTTTTATACCATCATTTACTCAAGTTATTTTAAACCTGAATTAATTTATTTCGTCTGTTGAACTTAAAAGTTATTTTTGAAGAATGTGGGTAACCAAGCAGTTGCTGGTCCACCGTGACTTCCATAGGATTTTTTCCTTCTGTCAAAGTCAATGTGGACCAGCTACTGCTTGGTTACTCACATTCTTCAAAATATCTTCTTTTGTGTTCAGCACAAGAAAGAAATTAATACAGCTTTGGGACAAAATGGGAGTGAGTAAATTACAGAAATTACAGAAATGTGTGGGTGAACTATCCCTTTACTGACAGTCGGCAGCATGTTTAGTAGCTACTGTCCCTTTAAGAGCTTCACACGTTTCTCTCTCAACTGTTTACTTTCATTTTAGACTTAACCAACTGTGTTTATATGTAAACATTGTGTGTTTTTGACAGTATTAGATGCTAAATCAATCAGACACGAAAGACAACTTAGTCCAATAATCAGGCGCTTTTTGACTGGCTCTTAGTTTGAGCTCGCTTCATGAGTACGCGCTCAGAAAAAGCGCATACAGAAAAGCAGGTGAATTAAATGTTTAACTGGAAAGGCTTTAAAGCAGATGCAAATAATGTAGTTTTTGTGATTGCGCATAAGTGCAGTGTCCCATGAGTGTAACTCTACCGCTGAGTTAACATTTGATGTGAATGTATGTCATGTACAGTATACTGATATGGCGGCGCCAGAACTGCAGCTGATAGAATGTGCGCTGTAGCACGATACTACGATATTTCTTCAAAAGCAGATCGTGGAGACATTTTAATCGTCCATGCTCAAAAATTGTCATTTCACACTCCCCTAACTACCAAGTATAATCAATCTCACACACACAAACAAGCACAACAAAATCACTTCACACTATTAATCTGTCAACATGATGCTATCAAATCCACATCTCTATGGTCAGATGCTTTCTTAACTGCTGTTTTCTAATCGCCAATTTTATTTATTTATGTATTTATTTATTTAGTTATTTATTGTTATTGATAGGAAAATATTCAGCACATATTCATCTAAACGTCGCTTTCAGTAACGTGGATGGAGTCCGGATGTCCATAAACAGTATATGTTTACAAAATCATTTCCAACTTCTTTTTTTGTTCTAAAAAAAAAAAAATGCAAAATGCTTCTGTTCTTAACGTAATATATATATATATATATATATATACGTAGTTGGTTGAACATGTAGACAATTACAATCAGGGCTGTGTTATGAACATGCAAAACTGTATTGCACGCGTGCTACAGTGGTAAATGTATTCATCGCACAGACTAGTTTTTTCGTAGCACGTGCAACATATATGTCCCTGACAATGCATCATCAATTTATTAGGAAATTAAATAAAAACAAGTACCAATTTTAATATTAGAGCACAACATCTAAGGTCATGTAAAAATGAGTTTTAAATAGATATCTGTGCCTTGCACGTTAAGTAACCTGTTTGGGTCTTGCATCTTATATCAACTCTAAAATTGAAAATTAGTAATTTAAAGTGACACGATTGTGCTGTTAGGTTCAGTGAAAAATTCTGCTTCCCTAGGATCGGAATATATATACTCTGATGACTTTAAAAATGACTGTATCTTCCCACTGCATCTTAAGCTCACTGTTTACACAAGGTTTACCGTAATTATATATATATATATATATCATTTTTTTTAAATAATTTTTTATGAAGTGATATGTTTGTGGTAATACGGGAACACAGGATTAGCACTAATGATTTTGTCAATGTTGTGATAAGGAGAAGAAGAAAAACATTTTTGTGACTAGTTGTAATATACTAGAAGCTCTGATTTGTATATGTAGCTCTTCTTTTCTAGCAAATAATGTTCCAAGTTGCTAATCTAAATCACATGTGATGATAAAGCACTTTAGTCAGTCACTCTGGATAACATGAACGTTAATATGGGATGTTAATATGATAGTCCCCTAGAACTTAAGTGGCTTGACTAGTTTCCCAGCCGTACTGTTAATTATTAGGGAAAGTGTGATTGCTGCCTCTTTTGGTATATTATCATCTGCACAGCCATTGGAACATTGAGCATCAGATTGTTGGCCGAGCACCAGGATGACTGCCTACTTCCTCTTGACCTATCGATGGATTCATGATGAAATTCATCACAATGGTGTTGTCTGCAGTCTTGGCAGAAAGCATGGCTGCCAGTTCATACATCTTTGTAGAGAAAAAGTGGAAAGAGAAACAGTGCACAACCCTGGAGAAAACCAGTGTTGTTAAAAGGAGATCATGGAGTATATGGGTAAGTTAAAAATTCATTGGCAGTTTAAGTTGGTTAGCTTGTAGAATGTCTAAAGAGGAAGAGGAGCTGGATGACTCAGAGAGAACCAGAGGGGACAGTGCGATGTCATAAGAGTCGCAAACAGGTCCACCTGCCTGGCCAAAAACTCTCGATATCTGCTTCACCACCCTGGGGTGAAGCATCCATTCCCCGGGCCTCGGCCCCTGTCTCGACAGGATGTCTGCTCCCAAATTGAGATGCCCAGGAATGTAAACTGCTCTCAGCGAGAGAAGTTTGCCCTGGGACCACACAAGGATCTGGAACTGTAGCTTCTATTCCACCATGTTTTCAATGGGGGGGGGGGGCAGTATACCACATGTTTCAGTGTGATTATGCTTACTCTAATGTTAAGCATAATCACAAAATGGCTCCCTAAATTTAGGGGGAATGTGTGATCAAAGAAAAACAAGGTTGGAATGTGCAATGAGTTTGGGGGGGGGGACACCTACCAAAACTACATTTAGAAGTTATTGAAACTATTGCTTATTGGAAATCTTACTAAAACCAGTTTCTTATGAAGCCAAGTAAGCAGACTAAAGTATGTGAAAACAATTTAATAATTCTGCAAAACTAGATTGTTTCTTTCAAACCATGAGAAAAAAATGAGCAGGAGTGCAAAAAAAATGAGCATATAAATTATTTCTGAAAATATACTAGAATGTGGAAGCCTTTTGTGAAGTTCTCTGATAGGACCAAAGAGTGGTTGAAGAAATCTAGCTGTAATTATCAGAATAAATTCAAACCTGAAAGTCTGTAATGGCTTCTCCCATCTGCAGCATTTTTCATAAACCTCCTTATTTCAACTGGATTTAATGCACCATATGTTTATCTATCACCATGCTTCCTTCCTATACTTCTTCTCTAGGTATAAACCACAGGTTAAGTTCCAGTCTCTGCAGGACTAATTTCATCGCCTGCCCACTCCAGAAAATAACAGTTTAAAATGCAGAGATAAACTACAGCATTGTTAGTTTGTGAGGGCATTTGTTGATGGTATACCTTAAAGCTACAGTATAAGACAGATTCAATTCAAAATTGTTTGTTTCTAACAATTATCTGATCTTGCCAATGTTCTTTAAGCTTCTAATAATATGATCGATAAGCCTTGATTACATTATTTTTGCCTAAAAACAAAATTTACAATATCTTTCCAATCATTTTAGTAACCATAAAAGTTAAATTGCAAGTTAGCCAAAGCTCATAATTTCACCTGATGCCAAATAGCCTAGATGCTAATGAATAGAGGTCTCATTTTTCTGAGGAGGTAACCATGGCAACAGTAAGCTGCTTGGGCATTTTGTTGCAATCACTATAGGGCAGTGCCTTGACAAAACATGACAAGTCCTGTCATTATGTATCACTTTATTATACTATACATTTACATACAATCAATATATCACAAAAACACATTTGCACTGCATGAGACAAACTGCCCTGAAATCTATTCTAATTTTTTTTATAAATAAAAAAATAAAAAATCTCCAACATATCTCTGAAGTCTCACCCTGAAAATAAGCTATGTCAATTATTTTAAAAAGTCAACCTTCCAAAGAGTCATTGCATAATTCACATATTGAATAATTACAAGTGTAAATGACTGAAAGGAGAAGAGAGGGACTGTGCACTGACACATGCAACCAAATGCTGGTGACTATTAAAAACTAGCTCATAATAAAAAAATAAAAAAATGTTTTATGAGTTTGTGCAAATCAGTAAACTGACAACACTCTCAATATATATCAGAATCAGAATCAGAAAGAGCTTTATTGCCAAGTATGTTTGCACATACAAGGAATTTGTTATAGTGTCACAAGCTTCCAGTACACGGAGACAACAACAACACACAGATAATAAAAATAAGATGTGAATAAAATACACATGCATAAATATAAACCACAAAAAAATAATAAATTGTATGTACAGGTGTGCTATTGATCAAATAGGAATAGAATACAATAAAATAAAGTTGTAGGGATGTACTAGGATTTAGGGTGATAAATAAGTATAAGGTCATTGCACTTTAATTGCACAATGGGAGAACATTAACTGTTCATGAGGTAGATTGCCTGGGAAAAGAAACTGTTCTTGTGCCTGGCTGTCCTGGTATTCGGTGCTCTGTAACGCCGACCAGATGGCAAAAGTTCAAAAAGGAGATGGCTTGGATGTGATGGATCCAGAGTGATTTTCTGAGCCCTTTTCCTCACTCTGGATGTATACAGTTTTTGGAGGGTAGGCAAGGGGGCACCAATAATCCTTTCAGCAGTCTGAACCGTTCTCTGACTTTGTAGCTGAACCAAACCAGACAGTTATTGAAGTGCACAGAACAGACTCGATGACGATGACGGTTCCTGTGGCAGGTTGAATTTCCTTAGCTGGCGAAGGAAGTACAACCTCTGCTGGGCCTTTTTAACAGTGGAGTCAATGTGAGTGTCCCACTTCAGGTCCTGAGAGATGGTGGTGCCCGGGAATCTGAATGACTCCACTGTAGCCACAGTGCTGTCCATGATGGTTAGTGGGGGGAGTGCAGGGGGGTTCCTCCTGAAGTCCACGATCATCTCCACTGTTTTGAGGGTGTTCAGCTCCAGGTTGCTAAGACTGCACCAGACAGCCAGCTCTTTAACCTCCTGTCTGTAAGCAGACTTGTCTCCGTCCTTGATGAGACCGATCACTGTAGTGTCATCTGCAAACTTCAGGAGCTTGACAGAGGTGTCTTTAGCGGTGCAGTCGTTGGTGTAGAGGGAGAAGAGCAGTGGGGAGAGAACGCAACCCTGAGGGGCGCCAGTGCTGGTGGTGCGGCTGTTGGATGTGACTTTCTTTGGGACGGGGTTGATGGTGGAGCGTTTGAAGTAGGCAGGGACTTCGCACAGCTCCAGTGATCTGTTGAAGATCTGTGAGAAGATGGGGGCCAGCTGGTCAGCGCAGATTTTCAAAC
>NW_015505789.1:303467-346482 GCF_001515645.1 Sinocyclocheilus grahami
ATATATATATATATATATATATATATATATATATATATATATATATATATATATATATATATATATATATATATATATAAACATAAATATACATGTGACAAAGATGACGGAGGGGGTTTACATCCGAAGTGAAAATCAGACTAACTGAAATTGATTTTTTTTTTCTTAATAAGCTCCTTGTGATCTTTCCCTGGCTGTGTTATTGGCTTATTAAACACAATGACTATGTCTCTCATTTGGGGGGATGGAGTTAAGTTGCTCTTCTCCCACACAGCAACTTTTATCTTATTATTTTTGCCCATTGAAATTGGTAGTCTCTTTTAATCTTGAGTCCATCGTCATTCTGCATGAGTTCAGTCCATCTGCATTGAATTAATGAACTGTTTCTATAAGCCCACGGTCATATCCCACACTTTAAATGAATATAACATTGCAGCCTATGTATTCATGTGATGAAAACAGCTGGAACTGCAAGGAGCTAAAACACCAAAGAGAGATGTATCTTGTTAAATTTGCACTATGGTAGATTGGTTATCAACAAAAATAAAGTATTTAAGTAGATGAGTAAAGTTCGTAAAACAAACTTTGATGTTGGCTTGACAAAGCCTTGCTTGAAAGTTTGAAATAACTTTGAAAAGCTTGAATAGCATGTTTTAGCATTTTGTTAGCATTATTTAGCACATAAACATGATTTAGCACATTGCTAGCATGTTGATAATATGATTAATGACTGCAAGGAGCCCAGATGACACCAGCTTGAATCGACATGCACAGCTGCCAAAATGTATGTATATTATAGTCATTATGATCACACTCGTAATAATCACTTTAATGAGCTTCTGCCTAAAATTAATTCATGTTAGCTAGCTGTATGATTCTATTATCTTGAACTGCTCATTTGTGAAATAAACATTACTTGGACACATTCACTTCTGCTGTGTAATGTAGACACATTGTTTTAAAACAGCTTTACAGAAAATGCATGTGTATTGCGAAAAGCGCTATGCGAATAAATTTGTATTGAATTCAGCACATTGCTAACATTTTTAGCATGTTGCTAGAATGCTAGCACATTGTCCTAGGATATTCGTTAAGCTTGGCTTTGCTAGTGATAGACAGCTTAAAGGGGTTCTATTATGCTTTTTCACTTTTTTCAACTTTAGTTAGTCTGTAATGTTGCTGTTTGAGCATAAAAAAGATCTGCAAAGTTACAAAGCTCAAAGTCCACTTCAAAAGGAGAAATTTTATTTAACAGAAATCACTTTTCAAAAACTACAATGAACGACTCGTTTGGACCACAACGCATATTTTCCGGGATTTGTGATATCACAAATACTGACGAATGGGACACGACCTGGTTGAGCTGCACTAGAGAAGGCAACGAGTGTTATCATTATGTCGTAGACACGCTAGCTTTCCCAAGGCAGACAAACTTAAGAGTGGTTACAATCATCCGTGTTTAAATTGCTCTCAAATTGATTTGATTTTGACTCAATATTTAAACTGAAGCTCGCAGGCGGCTATGGTAGGGCGACCATACGTGCCATTTTCCCAGGACGCGTCCTAGCCAGGATTTCTATATTGTGTATGGTCACCCTAGGCTATGGTAAGGGGTATGACATTTCCCGACCAGACGCCGAGTGGTGCCAATCACAACACACACTGGCCCAGCTAACTAATCACAACACATTTCATATTTCAGAAGGCGGGCCTTCATTTGATACAGGAACTATTCAAGCCGTTCATGCCAGACTGGGGAGAGAGGTGTTGTAATAATGTAAAAGATGTGAAAAATAATGTGTTTTTCGAACAACCTGGTATGAGAGTCTGTTCTAGTACACCCCCAAAACAAAATCAAGACGTTGTAAAAGAGCATAATAGGACCCCTTTAAATGCAGTCATATGCTGTATTCCATGTACCGCGGAAGTCAGATGTCGGAGTTGGGAATGACATCACACTGACGTGGACCGTGTTCCAGCAGAGAATTCAGAAATCCAAGATGGACATGTCCAATACCAGTCGAATAAAAAAATAGAGGTTGGATAATACTGTGTGCAGCAGTGAATTTATGAAGACACAGACAAACATAAGTACTAATAAACAATATATTACAAAATTTTCCCTTCTGTTCATGCACCAAGCAGCCATATTGGATTCTGAAGATGGTGTTGTTGTGATTCGCCTGAGATTCTGAGTCACAACTCTGACTTGGGAGGGCGTTCCAGTTAAAATGGAGTGCACCATTATTGTACAAACATGTTAACCCCCTCAATGAAAGCTTATGGGATTGTTTTTTGTAGTTTAGATTGTCTGGTTTACAAGAAATCAGATCAATTAGAAAATATAGCAACTCAAGTCAGACCAGTCTGAAGGCCTGACCCAAGTTTGGTGGTAAGTTGAAAACTCTATGAAGGAATACTGACTAAATTTAGTCTAAGCAGAAAAAAAAATAAAATCAATTTCAAACCTTGTCCCAAGGTCAGGTGTTCCCAGGGAAAGCATGAATTGATAAATGTGTGTTCCAAATGCATACTTTGTATGTATTTATATATGAATGTATACAGTACATTGTTTTCCACACAGATATATTCAAACATGACAGAACAAAATCTACACTTTTTTCTCTAAATGTAGTTGTAAAAACGTTTTGTGTTTGCTGGGTGTATATACTGATATACTGTATATACCCAGATAGAAAATGACTCCGGAATGGTTCCCCCCGGAGGTACCACAAGCTCCGGAACGGATCCACAAAATGGGTCCATATCAGAGTGCACCTGCACAGTGCAACGGATCCGGAACAAATAAGGATTACGGATCCAGACCATATCCGGTCTAGACCTTGCCCGTATCTGCTAATAAAGCTGTCCATCTGGCCCGGATCCGATCCGGACCCGTTCATGAAGCAACTCATCCGAACCGGATCCGATCCGGACCTGTTGATGCATCCGATTAGTAAGTGGGTCTATTCCTTTTTTTAAAATGGGTAATCTGGCCAAAACTAGCTATAGAAATGTCTAAAATAGAGCTGGCAAACATTATATAGACTAGACTGCTCTATAAAAGCTTAAATATGTCCATATGTCTCCCTTTATTAATATTAATAAACCATAAAATCATTAAAAACTTTTTAAAAATTTAAACTTTCATTGGCCAATAACAATGAAACAATATAAAAAGTAGGTCATTGCAGACTGTAAATACATTGAATAAGTTTTACAGAAAAATGAAATGCAACCATAAATTGTACAAAAAAAACAGCTCGAAAACAGACAATAGTATTGATTCAGTTCAATAACTTTATAAAGTTAATCTTTACAAATTAAATTAGTTCAACTCAGCTATAAGCAATTCTACAGCAGAAAAAAAATAGTTTCATTATTCACTTTGTGTCAGCTTGATGTTGATTTAATCAAGGTCAATATCGGTGAAAATGTTGCAAAATTCATAAATTATGAAACAAAGTAAATTCTGCAATAAAGCAGCTCTGGAGAAAAGAGTGATGTCATAATCCAGCTCAATTCCTTTCAAGTTTTGTCATTATGCAATAGTGTCAGTACGGTCAAATCAATATTATTACTGAATATTCAGTGGCTTTAAAATCCCAACTAAGTAAGCAAGAGGTGAAAGTGAAAGTAAAAAAACCTTGGGAGAAACCAGGTGTAGTTGGCTCAGCTCTCCTCTGACTAAATAAACCAAGATGGTGTGGTTATGATTTCAGGCTGCATCACTAGTCAGATTGTGGACTGATGTCACTGAGAATATTTCATCCAGTTCCCTCTGCTTGAAGATCAGGATACATCACGCCGGTATTCGGTCAGAGAAGAAGTTGTAGTCTGTCCAGCAGGGCTGCCATTTAGCCAGTAGTGGACAGCGGGCTTAACAGTGACTGTAAGCATAATAAAACTGCATTGTGGTCCTAGCAGCTCCTGGGTTGACACGTTCATTGCTGGCCATAGGGATCTGTGCAGAGGAGTTGTCTGTTCGCGTGGTCTTTGCTCAGAATCTGTGCCGATGACTGTCAAGTCGTGATGTTCAATTGTCGTGGTCATTCAGGGCTGCGTTGTGGTCGTCTCAGGGTGCAGGTCCACCATCTGGTCTGGATATGGACCGGATCCAGCTGACTATGATATAATCTTAGGACAAGGATGAGACAGAAAAGATTCAAACAAGTAACAAGTATCGGTGTTGACTTTTTCTCACAGTACCTGTAATCACACAATTACATTTTCATATAAAGTTTCATGAAATCTCATAGTAGCCACCAATTTTTTTGCTCTTTAAAACAAAAGTGTAACTGACATTTAAATAAGTTTGACATTTTGGGAAATGTGCTTATTTGCTCATTCTTGCCAATATTTATTGGAGGTAATCTCTGTAACTAAACTCACAGTGTTCGCAGGTAATTCACACACACACACACACACACAACTGTCATCTTTCTCTCTCTCGAACAGACGATTGATAATTCAAATAAATGTTCTAATTCATCCATTCAAATAAATGTGATCTAACTGCACTATTTCATCTCTGTGTCTGATTTTGAAATGGGCAGATTGCTAGAGCTAACGAGCCGTAACTGATGAAAATAACCGTTATTTTTACCCTTCCGGTTAAATATTGCACTGCTAACATCATAAACAGCTTTAAGTTATCAATGCTGGCAAATGACCATGGCATAAGGCAAGATCAATTAAGCTGTTTAGTTACATCGATTTTACCTCGTTGCTGAGGAAGATACTGTAGCAATCTAGTATCTATGCTATTTTATTAATAATAGTCACGGGGCAGCACCGACAATAAGTTTCTGTGTGTGCGCAGTGCGATCTGCGATCTCTGACCTCTCTACCTCTCACTGTGTTTATGTGCGTGTGTGTGTCTGTATGTGTGTGTGCGTGCATCAATTAAAGCAGCGCATATAGAATGGTGATTAAACTGACTTGGAACTAGGCTACCTGTGCCTAGGCTAACTGTGCATACCTGCCAGCCAATCGGAATCAAGTATTCAGACAGATAAACTTTGTACTGAATTACTGAGTATGTGTGAAACGCAATTTCGTTTTTACGTGGAACATAAAAATATAAGGAATATAAGGGCAAATAAAAGGAATTGTTTATTAATTTTCACAGAAATCATGATTGCAGGGCAGAGTATCGATTGATAAAGACTTACTTTAGTGCAGTTCCTTTCATATTACTTGTGAATGTTATGACCTGAAAACATTTAACATAGCATATGATTTGCAAACTACTACATTCTGATGTTTGTGTCACACAGAGGCCCGTGAAACACAAAAGTAGAAAGACTTGTAAAAACAAGCTAAAATGGCATGGTTAGTTCAGCAAATGCGTTTTTATCGTACTGTACGTTTGGTTTTGTTGACACTATAGGTTGTGTTATAAGGTGGTATGTTATTTTCACACGTGACAGAGCATTAACATTTTAGAGATTTGGATAAAACCGATCATGCTTTCAGCGCCACTAAATGGCACATTTTTCAAAGGAGCCTGTTTTGCCATTTTACACAATACACAAGTATATATACTGTAGGTAAAACTATTTGGCTTACTGCCTATAAATTAAAAGAAGATCAAGATAATAATGCATAGACATTTATGATACAGTTCGTAAATCTTGTCTCTGCAAAAACTACAAATAAAAAAATAAAAAAACAGACCAGTGGGATAATAATAATAATAATAATAATAATAATACTTTTAACAATTAGTAATTAGGTGCAGATTATTTTACAGACATATCTAAGAAAAGATAAATGTACAATTCTGCTTGTGGATATACTTTGTTTTCTACTATCTGCATACAAACAAAACTCTGAATATCTTACAGAACTATGACTAACCTGACAAACTTTGGCATATCCAATGACTGTAAACGTGGTAACATGCAATTGTTCCATTAAAGAGCTATTTAAACCCACATTGGTATACATTAATGTGATTAGGTTGATACATTGTGTTAAGTTATATTTTTTAACTTGAATAAAACCAGTTAATTCAAATGTAACCATGTTTTAGTTTGTTTCATTGTAGTTCTTTCTCACAAATGATCATTGCAGCAGCTTGAACACCATTTTTGAGTGCAGTGTAAATCAGATGGTCAGTGAATGGACTGTGGGCGGTCTGTGAGCTTGCCATCTGAGAACGAGCCTAGTGACGGGTGTATTATTGTCTTGCAATTGTTAATAAACTGTTGTCAACAGATGCAAGCTTGTTTATGCTTGTTAAGCTGCTGCTTTAAGCAGACTTTCTCTGGATCATAACATATGTGTTAAAGGGTTAGTTCCCCCAAAAATGGAAATTAGCCCACAGATTACTCACCCTCAAGTCATCCTAGGTGTATATGACTTTCTTATTTCAGACGAATCCAGTCGGAGTTATATAAAAAAATGTCTTTGATCTTTCAAGCTGTTTAATGCCACTCAGCGGGTGTTGCATGCATCAGTCCAAAAGATGTTAAATAAAAAGCACCCATCCATAAAAAAAGTGTCTCACACGGCTCCGGGGGGTGAACACAGGCCTCCTGTAGCGAATCGATGCGTTTTTGTAAGAAAAATATCCATATTCAAAACATAATAATCACATTAATGTAGCTTGCGCCAACAGTCCTACACGGAAGCAATTCCGGGCGGATGACATATGAGGTCAGCGCTGCGCATGCGCCGGTGAGTCTCGTGAAAACCAATGTTTGTTAATTTTCATTTTTGGGTGAACTAACCCTTTAACCCTAGACCTCAGGGCTGGTGAGACTTATGATACTACTACAGACAGACAAAAAGCTACTACTTGTTGAGTTCGGTTCTGTACACTGCGTGGATATAATGCTATGTGGTTGTCACTGCCTTGTTTGTCGGGAGTGAATTGAGTTGTAAAATGCAGTTGTCACTTCAGCAAATAACCAAACAGTGTGTGTACAAAACAGGATTAAGCACTCAGAAGAGGATTGTATGTGGCACCTACTGTAAGTGAATAGATGCAGCAGGGTGATCGCATGGTGTTCAGGGGGCTTGATGGTGCAGTAAAGTCATAGTGGGTGGCTAGAGAGGCTCAAGTGTCGTAGATAAAGTAGTAATTGTGGAAGTGGATTTCTGATCCACTTACTTACAGTACACTTACAGTATAACAGGCTCAGTCCTCCTGGAGTAACCTGAGGTTAAGGACACAACGGTGAAAATTCATAGATCAACACTTGGTGGATTTTTAACCAACAGCATTTCAGTTACTACACCAGAGCTTTAAACATAATATATATAAGTGGGTAAATAATCAAATTATCTGCTCTTTTCTTTTCTTTTTTTTCTTTTCTGATATTCCAGGAATTCCCCATTTTTTTATTTGATTGTTTTCACATGTTTTTCTTTCTTTCTTTCTTTCTTTCTTTCTTTCTTTCTTTCTTTCTTTCTCTTATTTGGGAGATTGTATTAATACCCCTAGTTTATATTTGTCCATGAACTTCCGTCTGCTTGCCATCAGAGGTCACCCTTTCCATTACAATGACTCTCGCACTACACAAACTGTTGCATATCATCCCGGACTACATATCCCATCATCCATTGTACTGATTGCACACAGCACTGATTGCACACAGCTGTATCCAATCACACAGTCACTATATATCACTCAATCTAACTCCTATCAAACTGCCGAGTATTGTATAGCGTTTATCACTCTCATAGCGATAGCTACTCTACGGAACCTGTCTAGTTTTCATAGCCTTATCTTAGTCTTGCCTTGTCTGTTTTCTCGTGTCCTGATCTTTGCTTGTGTTTGTCGGATTCCCCCTCTCGTCTTTCCCTATTCGAATACTGTTTGCCCCTGCCTGTACCTTTGCCTTGTACCTGGATTTATCCCTCTAGTCTCGCCCTGTTGATTCTGTTTGCCGATCGTAGACCCACGCTAGCCCTAGGAATATTCTTGTGTCTTGCCCTTATATACCTGTTGCCATTGTCTGACCTTTGCCTGTCTCTAACCATGTCTGTTAATGAAGCTTCGCACTTGGATCCGCACGTCTCACGTCTCGTCAGCCCTGTAACAATATTATTACCCCTAGTTTATATACTGTATGTGGGTTAAATAATTTGCATCTATATATGCAATTACTAAAACATCATTATTAAACGTCTTAAAAAACATTGCATTATATAAAATAAAACTTTTTTATAAATAAAAATAATAATAAATGAATAAGTAATTAGTGTAAATAATAACAATGACGACAATAATAATAATAATAATATAAAATAAATACAATATTTATTATAAAATATTAATAAAATGTTTTGACAAACTTAACTCATGTCTGGACACAAATTTGTCCCAAGTAGTCTAATAAAATAGCATGCATCTAACTATGGTCTTATTGCATAGACCTTAGCTCCACCCCCTTTCAGTGCTGCGCTTATTGTCTTGTGTTATCCAATTTGTATTTCCAAAGCAATAAGGTAAGATCTTACACATTTGTGAATGAAAATCTTCCCAGTCTACTGACATTTGTTATGACATCCACTTCAAACATCTCAATGCTCATGACAACTTTCAGTAACTCTACAATAAGTAAATCCACTTCATCAGCTAATTACTGTTTGACAGCAATGCTACAGAAATAAACAGAGCTACCAGTTCAAAGACAACAATCTAAAGATAGCTTTGCACTTGTTGCAATGGCAGATAAGGTCTATACAGTCTAGGGTGAAAAGCCAACTATGCAGAAAAAACTCAACAACAATTATAGTTTTCTGCTCACTCAATCAGTCGATTGCCATGTCATTTAGTCTCTTCTTGTAGATGAGTCATTATTCTAATCAGCTCGATCTCATTCCAGATATTTGTGTCTTCTCCATATTCAATTGTTTAGAGCTGATTAATGCTGATTAACACTGATAGATGTATCCAAGATTTGCCTTTGTAACTGAAGACATACTGTACATAAGATGGAATGCATATAGAATGCCCATATGGCAGTTTGAGTGTATTATGCATGTGTATGCACATGAGCGCTTGTGAATATTTGATGTGCATTTATTATTCTTTATTATTCTTTATTAAATGAGGTGTAACTGTTACATATTTCTCAATTTCTGCTGCCAAATAAGTAACAAATGTGCAAGCTATTTTATATTATTTTTTATATATATATTTTTTATCTAAAAAACAAATTATGAGAAAAAAAAGTCAGAATAAAAAGTTGCAATTACAACTCTTTTTTTTCCCTTTTATTTTCTTTGTAGTGGTGGTGGTGGTGGGGGGTGGGTATAAGGTAACAATTTAGTATGGGGACCAATTATCACTATTAACTAGATGCTTACTAGCATGCTTATTATTTACATATTGACTGTTTATTAGTACATACTGTACCATATACCTAAACTTAACAACTGCCTTACTAACTATTAAAAAGCAGCAAATTAGGAGTGTATTGAGGCAAAAGTCATAGTTAATGGTTTGTTGGTAACACTTTATAATAAAGCTGTATTAGTTAACGTTAGTTAATGCATTAGTTAACATGAACTAACAATGAACTATGCCTGCAAATAGCTTTATTTAATGTGTTGTAATGCTAATGTATATATATATATATATATATATATATATACACAAGTTTATGTAGCAGCTAACACACAAAAGATGAATATTACTAACTCACCATTTGGGCACTGATTTGGGCAACTGGTAAAACCATATGAACATCAGCTGATATGTTATTCATGTGTGTAGACTGTTTATTAGCATGACCTACCACTAACAAAGTATTTATTAAGGGAATTTGTGAACCTTATCGTAAAGTGAACACTAATCCAACATCAACTGATATGTTACTTACATTTGTGGTTTCATTACAAAGCAGTCATTATTGATTTTACTGGACTTTAAATGAAGGAAGCTATTCATACACTATTCTAAAAGTTTATAAGAAATTAATAAAAAAGACAACTGGAAATTAATCTCTGCACAACTATAGTACTATATATATATATATATATATATATATATATATATATATATATATATATATACTATATATATAATAAACAAACAAACAGAAATAATAAAGGGGTGTTTCTCCTACATAAGGAGGATCTGAAAGTGAGCAAGCATGGTCAGGTTAGGCTGGATAAATAGTTGGTAATCCCCTTTGCGTTTTAAAGGTGATATTTTCGATGAATGTCCTTGAACAGTCTCCAAGAGGACCATTTCTGTGCTGGTTTCCAAGTTCACTCTATCAGTCGTTGTTTAGTAGGTCCTCCATCCTATTCCCGCGGGCGATTTAGGGTCGAATCTAGTGATGGGTCGTTCTTGAAAGATTCGATCATTTTGAGCAAATCTTTAATATGACTCGAGGGATTTGTTCATTTCGTGTTGATCGCACATGCGCAACATCTAATAGGTTCTGTAGATGAAACAGAAATGATTAGTTCACCTCTCGAGTCTTTGGGTTTGGGTTTGAGTCGTTGGTTCTTCACGTTACAGCCCCATAGGCATAAGGCTATGCAGTCTGTACCTGAAAGAGAAATGATTAGTTCACCTCCTGAGTCTTTTGGTCCGAGTCGTTTGTTATTTTGTCACGTGACGTGACAGCAGCAATGGATACTGAAATTATTTAATTCCCATCCTTCCTTACAAACAACTGAGTAGTTTGTTTCTTTACTCTTACAGTTACGTAATGTTTCTGCTCCCAAATTTTATTTGAGCTTTTTTGCTTTTTACTTTTTACAATTTATACATTTGTGAATTTCTGTGATAGTTCTTTTCCATAACATTGAATATGGAAATGAAGAGTTGGCTAATGCTTTAAACTTTATCCATATGATGGGGGAAATCACTTTGATAATTCCTAAATATAATATAACACAACATTACAAGATACTGGTCCAGGAAGTGGTCATGTGACAAAAGAACGAACGACTCGGGAGGTGAATGAATCATTTCTCTTTCTGGTACAGACTGCATAGCCTTATGCCTGTGGGGCTGTCACTTGATAAATGAATGACTCGAACCCGAAGACTGATTTCTGTTTCCTGTAAAGACTGCATAGCTTTATGTTAACCTACGGGGCTGTGCCGTGACAAAAGAACGAATGACCCGAAGACCCGGGAGCTGAGGTGAACTAACAGACTGCACAGCCAGCTAAGCAATGAATTAATAATTTATGTTTCTTATAATTTGGTCTTGGTTGCATTATAGTTTATATAATGTGATCAATGTTTGCTTAAATAGATGTGTTGGGGAATTTGGATATTAACATGTACCATTTTAAATATATTCTACTGAAATGACTTGAAAAAGGATTTGTTCATTTTGCTGAATGAAATTCAAAGATCCGACTCAGTAAAATATTCCTGAAATTCCCATCACTAGCCAAACCCCAAGGACAAATGTGCAGGTGCTCTGTGTTATCCCGTGGAACAAAACGGAAGACGGAAGCATTACTCACCTCCAATAGAGTGGTGGAACTATGACGTCACTTTGTAGGCAAAAACCCGGAAGCAAGTTAGCATTTTAACACTTACAGATCCATCATCCCAGAGACAATGGTTTTTTTTAAATTGGAGTTAGATTAAAACCCCTAAAATACAGTCCGTGGTTAACACAAGCTCAAAATACTTTCACGTTTTATTCTAATGTTTTTTGCTTTGCCCCGAAATGCAACCACAAGTCTTCGGATGGAAGATACTCGTTTTATAGCTTGCTTCCTACTGATGCGGAGCCTCTGGGTATGAGTACTGTCATACTGCGACTATTCTTGTTTGTGTGTGTTCCTTCGCTGGCCTTTTCCACATTTAGTTTTTCTCCCTTAATAACAAATTTGTCCATTCTGATGCTCAATTTTACCGAACTAATGGCTGCTGATGACTATTGAATTGAGTTCTGCCAAAGTACTCGCTTGTATATTGAACCAGCTTTTGGTGATTTTGGCAGTGTGCCAAGTCCTGCTGGAAAATGAAATCAGCATCTCCATAAAGCTTGTCAACAGAAGGAAGCATGAAGGGCTCTAAATTGTTCTGGTAGATGGCTGCGTTGACTGTGGACTTCAGAAAACACAGTGGACCAACACCAGCAGATGACATGGCAGCCCAAATCATCACTGACTGTGGAAACTTCACACTGGACTTGGTTTGAATATTAGCTACACTATTTTGTTCCCTATTTGGGGATCCCAAAGTAACTAGGAATTACACAAGCTTCAGTCTGGATCCAACCCTTACAATGATCTGAGATGACTGAACACCTAAGAAGAGATGATACCATCCCCTCAGAGGACTTCAGATGATGACAGCCCTGAACAAACTCAACGTCAATTTTCTGTGAAGCTGTTTTGCAACAATTTGTATTGTGAAAAGCGCTATACAAATACACATGAAAGGGGGGGGGGTTAATGTACACTTTACAGTAAGGTTCACAAATTCCCTTAATAAATACTATGTTTGTGGTAAGTCATGTTTGTCAGCGACAGATGAAGAGAGACTCAGGTAGGTGCAAAGGTGGAGTTTATTGAACTGAAACTGAGATCAGGCAGGTAATCAGCAGTGCAGTACATCAGGAGGGTATATCAGGCTTTTAGTCAGTGGACTTGGCTGTGGCAAAGAATGTTATTGTCCTTTCCTTTTCCAGGATCGCACATCAGATGAAGACAGGAAGAAGGCTGGCTGATCAGTAGAAGAGATCAACAAGACTAGATGCAGGGAGAAGTGCATATGGGGTTCTTAAAGGGGTCATATGATGCAATTTCAAGTTTTCCTTTCTCTTTGGAGTGTTACAAGCTGTTCGTGAATAGATAGGATCGCTAAAGTTGCAAATACTAAAGTCTCAAACCCAAAGAGATATTGTTTATAAAAGTTAAGATTCGTCCATGTCCTCCTAAAATGCATTTAAACACGCCCCCACATGTCTACGTCACTGTGTGGGAAGATTTGCATAACACTGCCCAAATGTTCACGCAAAGAAGAAGGTGTAACTTTGATTCTCGCTGTAGTACTGTTGCCACCGCCGTCATCTCGTGGAGACGCTGTGTGTTTCGCTGTGAAAGCGAAACTACTTTGTTTGGCCTTCCAAAAGAGGACACAACTAATGCCGGTGTTCTGACAAATAATGCTGACTCACAGCCTGTAAGTACGTTTTCATATTTAAAGAATTTGCCACTGATGATTCAAACGCGAGTTTTAAGCAGTGTAGAGTAGCATTTGTTTGTCGTTTCTCCGATCACAAATGCAGACATTGTTTTATGTTTATGCGGCTCGATACGCAACGCAATGCATAAAAAGACAGTATAAGTCATTATAATCTGCAATTATGTTCCCACTGGATGCTACAAATGCCTCGTTTATAATGGGTTTTATTGTTTTTGTCTCGTCGCAGCGGGACACGGCATCACAATATGGTGAGGGGCATAACATTTCTGTCTCACGCTTGAGGTATTCGGCCAATCACAACGCACTGGACATCTGAACAATCAGAGCTTGCTTTTCAGAACGATGAGCTTTGTATTTCAGGTTTTTTACGCACTGCTAGGTGGTTGTCCTGCATCTTCAATAAATAATACCCGTATTTTATGGGTTTCAGAAAGGCGGGGAATAGAGGAGAAACAATAATATACAGTATGTGGAAAATAAACCACCGCACTTAAACCTCATAAACACATTTCATTACACCAATTACACAAAATAATGTTCTTTTTTAGCAACGTCATATAACCCTTTTAAAGGAGCACTGATTACTGTGAACAGGTTAGAACTCTGGTGATGGTGAACGAGTGGGCCGTGCTGGAAGGTCCGATGCTGCGTGGTTGACAGGATCCATGATGATGTTAATAAACAGTCTACAAATATGAATAACATATCAGTTGATGTTCAGATGGTTTTCACTTTAGAATTAAGTTTACCAGTAGCCCAAATCAGTGCCCAAATTGTGAGTTAGTATTATTCATCTTTTGTGTGTGTGTTAGCTACTACATAAACTTATGTGTACATGTATGGTATAAATTAGCATTGCGAAACATGGTAACACTTTAGAATAGTGTTCCGTCATTAATGAATAACTACACAAGAACACATGTGTAACACAATATTAGCACTCTAGTTGTCAGACTTTGTTTTGTGTTTTGAGTGTGTTTTGCTTCCCATGTGCCCTTCTTGCCCATATTTGGTTAGTTTCCTGTTCCTGCTCCCTGATTGTTTCTAATTTGAGTCCAGGTGTTCCCCGTTTAGTCCGTATTGTTCCCAGATGTGTCCCTTTAGTTTCTGTGCATTTAAACCCTGTGATTCCCAGTGTTTTCCCGTCTGCTGTTAAATGTCATCCCCGAAGTTCCCGTGTTTTGTATCCCTTTGTTTATTTGAATTAAATTCTAGTTGTAGTGTTCTCCTGTGTCTCCTCGTTCCTTCCTCCCCGAGTGACCGTGACACTAGTAACTACTAGTAACTAACAAGGAACTCTGATTAATGAATTAGTAAGTAACAGTGCTTAATCTAATGTGGTAGCTCACTATTAGTTAATCAGGAGCTACTGTTTTTTTCCCCAACCTTAAAAAGAACCAGAACTACTGTAAACAGGTTATAATTAAAATTAATAATGCATAATGTATAATTAATTCTAAAATGATTGTCATGGTAAGCCACTAGTAACTCAAGTATTAACAAATTCTTCGGAAGGAATTACTAATTACTCGGATCAGTATTCTAAAGTGAATAACACGATAACTCTCTAGTAATTACTGAAATCATTGTAAGCGTTTGAGGTTTTTGTAAGATTCTGGATAGTAATTATTTTTGCTAGATTTGGTAGCACTTGAGTCATTACTAGTGGGTTACCGAGATCTTCACTTTAGAATACAGATCCAAATAATTAGTAATTCCTTTAGAAGGATGTAGCAACACTTGAATCATTACGATCTAAAACCTTACATATATCTCAAAAGCTTACAATGACGTCAGTCAATATAGGGAGTTATTATGCTTCTCACTTTAGAATACTGATCCAAAAAATTAGTAGTTCCTTTAGAATAATTTGATAATACTTGAGTCATTTCTAGTGGGTTACCATGATCTTCACTTTAGAATTAATTATACATTATGCATAATTCACATTAATTATGAACCTGTATAGTAGCTCTTCTCTAGGATATATGGGAAAAAATGTAGTTACTTATTAACTAACAGTGAACTACCACTTTCAACTGAGCGCTATTACTTCCTAAATCGTTAATAAGAGTTTCTTATTAGTTAATAGTAGTTATATGAATGTTATTAGTGCATTAGTTATTTGTTCCTGTGTAGTTATTCATTAATGACAGAACAGTATTCTAAAGTGTTACCCAAAATATTAAATAAAGCTATTTAGGCATAGTTCATTGTTAGTTCATGTTAAGTAATGTTAACATTTACAAATATTAGGTCATGTTGAACTGATGTGTTGGTCATTGTTAGTTCATGTTAACTAATGACTCAACTAAAGTTAACTAATACTTTCTTATTGTACAGTGTTACCGGTTTGTTAATAGCGAGAATTGGAACTTCAAATAAAGTGTGACCAAAAACACTCAGAATTGTATGTTTATATCAAGCAATTCTGACTTCTTTTTTTTTTTTCTCAGAATTGTTGGGAAAAAGTATTAATTGATCTATTGATAGATTAATTGCCGCAATGGCTTCCATGGTCATGACAGGAGTCATAATATTGCCTCTTGCACCGTAGACTATCATTTTAGTTTAAACTTTTCTTTAAGCCTGGAGTCTGTTCTATTTATAGACAGAGGCTGAAATGGATCTTTGTGTTCGCCTATTCTAAAGTTGTATGAAGGATATATAGACACTCTTGGCTCTTCATATTTTTATGTAGTAGAGATATTGCACAGGGCTTCAGATTCCGCCACATTTCTTCCTGGGTCTAGTCTCTATGGATTCTGGACTACCGACATTTTTCTGCTGTATAATGAGCTCAGAATTTATCTCAGAAAATACAAATATTTTCAAATTAACCCAAGTAATATCTCTAATTAAGTAAGCAGAGAGCCAGACTGAAGCACTGAAACTCAAGGACTGAAGGTCAACATGACGGGGAAATGTAAAGGTCCTGAGTTCATTCAGTTCTCATGGGGACTAACATATTTCTATAGATACACTTAATTATACACCACTATTACTGAATAAACTCTAGACCACTATTTAATTAATGTATATTTATCAACAGTGAAGATGCATTAAAATGATATAATTATCAACAATGAATATGCATTAGGCATGGTCTAATGGTTAGAGAGTCAGACTTGTAACCCAAAGGTTGAGGGTTAGAGTCTCTTGTAGGTGGGGGGAATGAATGACCAGCACTCTCTTCCACTCTCAATACCACGACTGAGGTGAGACCCTTGAGCAAGGCACCGAACCCCCAACTGATCCCCGGGTGCCACAGCACATGGCTGCTCACTGTTCTGGGTGTGTGTTCAATACTCATGCTGTGTGCATGTGCGCACTTGGATGGGTTAAATGCAGAGCACAAATTCTGAATATGGGTCACCATACTTGCCTACACATCACGTCACTTTTTTCATAGTGACCATGTCTGTCAAGCTACACCAGCCAACCAACCAACATTATATATAGTCATGGTTTAGTGAAAGTGTTACCCTCTACCACATATTCAATGGTCATGTCAATCACAGAAATAAATATTAACCCCTAACCTAATATATATATTTTTATTTTATTTACTTACTTATTTTGGCCCTGATACCAATCCTGAAAGAAAGAAAGAAATAACTAATAACTATGTGCTATAATCACAGAAAAGTGTCATTTTATGATAATTTGAGGTGAAAAATGCACACATCTGTATATAGAAAATCTGCATTACAGATGCACAACAATGTTATATATTTGCAATATCCTCCTGAGAACCAGAAATAAAAAACTTTGTGAATTTAGTATTTTTTCAAGCTTAATGAAGTTCTGCTTGTCTTATGTGCAGATATTCTAAAATTGTAATATGTATGTCTGACCATGACCTGGATTAACCTGGAATTCCATCCAGAGAAATAGGCAATCAATCTCTTTGATTTATGCCTCGAGCAAAAGTTATAAACCTATCTATTTGTTTTAAAAAACACAATTCACACTGAGAGCGGAGGTATAAAATAAACGTATGTGAACAATTTCCACAGAGTGTGCAGAACAACATTGTTAATTAAAACAGCTTATCTCATACTGTTTTAGACGATGCACCAAATCTACAATCTACAATCCCTGAGCCTTGGACACAACATGCTACTGTCTATGTTTTGATGTAAGACTTTTTTTCCCCTTCTCATTAATCCACAGAGATTTGAGTTCCTTCATGTCTCCAATCAATTAACGCCATCATTGCAAACGTGACTATTATAGTTGAAGACCTTCAGATTGCAATGATGGTACATATGGAGCTTGTCAGCTCCTATTAAGCACATTTTTCATCATTGTCAGCAACAGATGTCAGAAAATCTCAGTGTCACCCTGATGGACTTCTGAAGGAGGCTCTCAGTTGCCATACGGGAAACACTAAGCAGCAGTGCAGTTGAGGACCTCTGACATGTGCACCTTGAGTGGAACCACTGCACTGTGACAGAATGTTGTGCTGAGCTGATGACTTTAACACCGTGCGAGACAAGTAGTGTAGGGCTCTAGCATACTGTGGCAATACTTTCTCGTTCAGGGGTGTCCCACTGATTTTTTTCTTTTTCTTTGAACTGATAACTGAAACTGAAAGGATTTTGGGGAAACCTAAAATGGTTCTACTTTTTAAATATTGTTTTGGACATAAATGTATTCTGAGTTCAGACTTCACATACACATTCTGGGGACACCTGAGACTTATATTACATCTTGTAAAAAGGGGCATAATATGACCCCTTGAAAGATACTGTAATTTCTTCTCTTTGTTTGTTGTCATTTAATCTTTTCATGTTTTTAATCTCTTCTTTACTTACATTTCCTGACCCTGTTTTGAACCCAAGCCTGTTCCCTAGTTACCTGCCAGAAAAGCTCAATAGAAAATACCATCTGAAATGTTCTGGTTACTGAAGTTCATAGGCCATTCCATCTGAGGGCGCCTGGCTCTGGTCATTAGAATCACATGGGGTTTAAAGGTCAAACCGGTGCTGCTGTTATTGCTCGCTGTATATCAGGGGATTTGTATGAGGTTGTTTTGTGCAAACCTTGACTTCAGCGAACCGTGAGGTGGCCACTATTGAATGAGATAGACCTCCTGCAGATAAAATGTTATATAAATATAGATTGCCTTGTCATTCAATAGGAACTTAATCCACAACCATGACCTGGAGACAAACTATTCTCAGAGCACCAGATCTCCTAAGAATGTCTTTATTTGTCACACAAAAGCCGTGTGTGTTAATCCGGATAGATTGCCTCGCTGCCTTTAAATCACTTTTGACAAACGGACCGAAAAAAAACAACAAAACAAACTTTGTTGCTTTGGTGCTGTGCAAACAGGAAAGGGATATGTCGTTAAAAATCAAGATCATTTAGTATGTGTGTGTGTGTGTGTGTGTGTATATATATATATTGTTCAATTGTACAATGTAAGTTTTACAAGAAAATACTATTTCAGTCTTTCTACTTCAAAGTTTCATGTTTAATTTAATGTATGACTATTTCTTTGTAATTATTTGGAAAATTTACTAGCAGTTTCTTAGTGAAACTTTTTAAAAAAAAGTGAATCCTACACCAATGTTTTTTTTTCTTCTTTTTTCCCAGCATATAATGGGATTTGTTATGCATACAGTACAGTATGCATATTAACAGCTCCAAAATGTAAACACTTTTATGTATATATACAAATTTTACATTTACAAATCATTTGAGATTTATAGAATATTGAATAAAAAGTTAAAATAATGAAACATAGGTTGATTTTATTGCAAACTTGTTAAATTTATTAAACTTGTTTAATGACATTTTAAACCACTTTATGCATGTACTTAATTCCCACATCACTGAATATTAGTAAGTATTAATAATTCATTAATTAATAATTACAGAACTACCACATTTTGCTATAAGTTTGATTGCATCATATAATAATTGCTGTTAATAGTGTTCATCGTCTGTTTGATTACGTCTTTATTTGATTTTTCTGTACATTTCTGCCATATGTACATTAACTGACAGTCACCACTGATAAGCTACCACTAAATATTGTAGAAATGTAATTTGCTGTAAAGTTGCTTTGCAACGATTTGTATCGTGAAAAGCACTATACAAATAAACTTGAATTGAATTGAATTGAATAATATTGAATTAAAATTGGGTTGTTTCATAATGATGAGCAACATTAAAGGGGTCATATGATGCGATTTCAAGTTGTTCTTTCTCTTTGGAGTGTTACAAGCTGATTGTGCATAGATAAGATCCCTGAAGTTGCAAAGACTGAAGTGCACTGGGTCAGCTGGCCAATCAGAGCAGACTGTGCTTGTCGGAAGGAGGGACTTTGTAGAAAACGAAGCGTTTGAGAGAGGCGGGGCATAGAGGACCTACAATAATGTACAGTATTTGAAAAATAATGTGTTTTTTGAACATTAAAGCATTTCAACATATTCTGTTACACCAAATACACAAAATAATTATCTTTAAAAAAGCATCATATGACCCCTTTAAGGAAAAAGCACTGCTTCTCGCTGACAAATGGTGTCTCGATGGACAGCTGGATAGTTTTGTTTGCTATACATCCTCAAGGTGGTATATGATAGAACATTTCTAGATACTAGTGAAGTGAGAGGATTATGGGAAAGTGTGTTTAGGGGATTCAGCCCCCTCACTTTCATGGAAAAGCATTTTCTTATTATTCACACACGCCTCAGGTGACAAGTGTACTCTCTTTACACTCTCCTTCAGTCCTGTAATATTACTGTTGATGTTCTCAACAACATTCTAACATTTCAAGTAGAAACATGTACCAAATATGACAATTATTTTATATATATATATATAAAAACTAAGTATGTGTTTGTGTGTGTAGTCATGTCAGTCACTGGTAATAGCACATTCTTAAAGTTCTCATGCACAATTTCTTGTGCGGATGCACATAAATTTGTTCTTAACATCTTTCTAATGCTGATAAAAGTATTCTCAGGGAGCCTGTGCCTGCAGGTAGTAATTAGCATAATTCATTCCATAACTTAAATATACACACACACTTTTTGATCATCAGGAGTTTTTTTTACATTTCTGAAGGTCATCATATGTGTGATTTTTATACGATGAGGTTTCATTTGGTTATAAATTGTATTCACTATATATATATATATATATGATTTCTGGATGAAAATGTTATGTATCAAGAGTTGAATGAGACCCAGGGTGTTTTATCAGGAGCTGCACCTCTATTACGCTTTATAAAGAAGAAGAAAAAAAAATTCCTTAATGGAAGCATAGCTTATACTATCAGGGTTCAGGACTGTCGGTGTGTGTTTTGCTCCCCATGACCCAGTTTCTCCTCGTGTTAATTTGATTATGATTCCATGCACCTGTGTTCACCTGATTGCCCTGTGTTTATTAGCTCCAGTCTTTGTAGTCTTCCTTTGTCGGTTCTACTCGTTGGATGTTGTGTATTTCCCCTGTGTTTCTTGGATTAAAGACTGTTTATGTACTCCACGTCTCCTTGTTCCTCGTTCTGCGCTCCTCCCAGCACACAGTGTGACAGAAGAACCAACCAATATCAGTTACCTCCGTGTGTCTACCCTCCGTTTTTGTTTCTGTGTTTTTGCCTCAGTGTTTTTTTTCCGTTGTGTTCTATGGATCCCCTCTCCTGTCCGGAATACCTCCTGCTGGAGCAAGGGGAGAGATCGCTCGAGGGCCATACCAGACTGTTCCTTGTCATCGCTGCTCTAACCAGCTACCCGGACGACACGCTCTGTGCATTCTACGACACCAGTTTGAACATCTCGTGCAGAGCGCTGTCGTCCGAAGATGGTCCACGGGTGCATTTCGCCGCCTTTGTGGAGTGTGGCTGCACCTCGTTGCTCCGTCCCACCGGCTCTATTGGGCTCCTTCCTCCCGCCAGCTCCACCTTTGTCCTTAGTCGCTCCGGCTCCGCTGCGGATCTCCGACTTGGTCGCCAGAGCCCTCGGCTCCACCCTGGCCCCCCGGATCCTCGGCATCCCCCTGGCTCGTTGGCTCTCTGTCTCCGCCTCGGGCTCCTCCACCACCTGCTCCGCCGCCGTTGGTCAGCCCCCTGAAGTTGGCGGCCATTCCTCCTCCATGGCTCCACCGTGGGTCAACATTATGGCTGTGGCCTGGGTTCAGCTGGGCTCCTCCTGCTCCAAGCCCCTCCTGTCTCCTCCCTGGCTCCTCCCTCCATCGTCTCTTCCCTGGACTCTGTCTGCCGCCCCCCTCTGTTCTACGGTGCGAGGACTCACCTTCCGGGAGGGGGGCGATATGTCAGGGTTCTGGACTGTCTGTGTGCGTTTTGCTCCCAGTGATACAGTTTCTCCTCGTGTTAATTTGATTATGATCCCATGCACCGGTGTTCCCCTGATTGCGCTGTTTATTAGCCCCAGTCTGTGTAGTCTTCCTTTGTTGATTCTACTCATTGGATGTTGTGTATTTCCCCTGTGTTTCTTAGATTAAAGACTGTTTATGTACTCCACGTCTCCTTGTTGCTCCTTCTGCGCTCCTCCCAGCATAGATCGTGACATACATTATCAGAAATGTCCTCATTTTCTAAGGGTGGTTTCATGGGAAGATTTATTATTGAAGCTCATGAGGCAGAATGTTTGTTCTATCTTTCAATTAGCCAGTGGCCCAAACAATTCTAACAGCTGTAAAGAAATGCAACAATATCTTAGAACACCCTGAGCAATAGTATGATTGTTCCAAGTTCAACTTTTTTTCAAAGATCAATGTTACATACAAACATTTTAGCAACATCAAGGTGATCTCATTCATATTCATAGGTAGGCCTATTCATACATAAAGTGTACATCTGGCATGTCTGTCAAAACGTATCAATATATGCTAGAACTACTCTTTATCTATGCAATATTTCTTGAGACAGTGTTTAGGACCAAGTTCATGTTGCTTTACAACATGTGTTTATTAGGAAAGTCCAGAATCGAAATCAGACATCAGGCAAGGGTCAACACACAGGCAATCAGTCCGACTAAACAACAAAGCAGAGAGCACAGGCAAAGAGTCCAAAAACCAAGATACATATAAACAGGAGAAACGCTCAGAGATGCAGTGTAACACTTACAAGATTTCGCAAAGAATGACAAACTAAACCAGACTTACATAGGGTGAGCAGACAGGGTAAATGAGACACAGGTGCAAACAGTGAGTGTTGATGAGTCCGGGCAAAGGATTATGGGTTTTTGATGGAATGGTAGAAGTCTGGGATGGAGTGCCCTCTGACAAAGCTCACGGGCACTCCAGCTAGAGATCATGACAATAACAAAATAAATCAAATGCAACCACTTCATTAAAATATATATTGTATCATGTTTGAATAATCATTTGTTGTGCTTTAAAGTGGCCATATTATGAAATGTTTGGGAGTCTCCCACAATAGGTTTACATGCATGCAAGATCATAAAACGTTCGTTTTCTTAAAATATGCATTTAATATCACTTCATTTTCCAAACGATTCTCAAACAATTAGTTTAAAGCAGTTCTAAGATTCAGTCTAAACCCCTCCTTTCTGTGAGCTTACTCTGCTCTGATTGGTCAGATAGCCAAGTCTGTTGTTATTGGTCTGCCACATACAGCGCATGTCGGAAACGATACACCCATTGCCATAGTTCCATATTTTGAACGCTCGATAGAAAATATAAACATCTATTATTTATCGTACTTACAGTTTGTGATTGAGTGGAGCCAGCTGGTCTAAATAAACTGAGTACTGAACCATCTTTCAAGAACAAGTGTTTTGTGAATCCCGCCTTGCATTTGCCCGATATTAGAGAAGTCGTCAGTAAAATGACGGAGACACAAAAAAAGAATGGGATTGTACTGCTGTGGTACAATGGGAAAAAATAAATAAAAGTTAACTATTCTTTGCAGCCTCATCTTTCAGAAGTGAAAATAAAACTAATTTACTTTCACAGCGTAGGACACAGCGTCTTCTGGACATGATGCTAACTACACGAACAAGCTACTTTTGATGTGTTGTTCATGAATGATTCGTTCAATTTGAACAAATATTTAATATGGCTCAAGAATATTGAATAGTCTCAGAAAGGGATTTGTTCATTTTGTGTTGACCACGCATGCGCAACATCCTATTGGTTCTTTACAGGAAACAGAAATGATTAGTCCACCTCTTGAGTCTTCAGGTTCGGATTCGAGTCGTTCGTTCATTCCATGACAGCCCCACAGTTGAGGCTATGCAGTCTGTACCGGAAAGAGAAATGATTAGTTCACCTCCCGAGTCTTTGGGTCCGAGTCGCTCATTCTTTTGTCACGTGACGTGACAGCAGCATTGGATACAGAAATTAGTTAATAATTCCCAAACTTGCTTACAAACACGTTTACAGTTATGTGATGCGTTTCTGGACTCAAATTGTAGCTTTTTTATTTCTTAGAATTTATGCATTTGTGAATTTCTGTCATGATGGTTAACACTGAATGTAGTAAATAAAGAGTTGAACAAAATGAACAAATTGGCTTGAAAAAAGATTAGTTAATTTTGATGAACGAGATTCAAAGATCCAAGTCAATAAAAAGATCTGAACTTCACCATCACTACAAGCTACAGTGTTTGAGGCCGGGGTCAAGTTGTTCGCGGCCGGACAATACAGAACATAGGTGGGCATTATGCAAATTGGAGTTTGATCATTACATGTGTAATTACAAATATACTTAAATACAACATACATAGCATTGTGCCATGAATAAGGGTAAGTAGTTTACACAACAACAATGTGCTAAAAACTAAAGTTTTCCTTTGCATTTTTGAAAAGTTCTGCATACAGAAGACCACACTGTCAAAACGATTTAAGAAAAGTACTAAAAATGCTGTATTGTGCATGCCAGGCCAGTAGTTGGCGATGCCACTTTGTAAAGAAACACCATGTGCCTGTGCACATAGGCATTCTTCAAGTAACCGTGCATGCTTATCGACCTTATGTAGCTCCACCCCTTTTTAGCGCTGTGCTCGTTGTCTTCTATCTTCCATTTGTATTTCCATAGTGTGAAGGTAAGGTCGTACAAAATTATGAATGAACAGCTCATTTTAAAAACTTCCTTGTCTAGTGACATTTTTTATGTAACGATCGTATGGCATGTAAATGAAAAATGCATAAAAAGTTTTATATTTATTTTAAAATGGTGTAATGTAAACCCCACTTTAAACCATTTTGTTTTTAATATACATATAATAGTATCACTGGCATATTCACGAGTCTCAAAATGGTTCACAAAGCTAGATAGAATTGGAATGAAGGTTATTGCTGTTGGTGCTCCATGCACATTTTAGTTAAACATACAGAACATTTTAATCTAGCCAGGGATAAACATAAAAAAAAAATGTTAAATGTAGATTTGTCACATTAAAGGGTTTTTGGAGCACTTTTCAAAGCGTTCTGAGTTGCAAATGTTTGCTGAAGCATCGCCCAGTTGGACTGTTCCATGAATGCCCTGAAAAAATTAATGTGTCTTTTCTTAGTGCTGTTTCATGGAGCAAAAAGCCATAAACCATCTTGGCCTTACTCATTTAGGCTCAGCAAACTGTACAGGGCTGATCAAAGGCATGAAATGGTGAGAAATCATCCTTAAATATTTATTTATCTCCTCTCTGCTGCTTGTGTTTCTCATCTGATGTCTCTTTCCTTCTCTAAATTGTTGTGATTGTTGTTGATAGTGTTTACTGTGGAGCTCTGGAGAGAATTCATTAGCCATAATTAAGCTTTTACTTGATCAGAGCTTTGTGGAGCAATGAGAAAAGAAACTCTCAGAAGTATTATGTGAAGTCAGATTACGGGAAGCAGTGTGAAAAGGGAATGGCAGATTATCAAGGCTGTAAGTCCGAGACTCTCTGATTGCAATCTTGTTAGTGCTTTATTTGTCAATCGACTGCTAATGCTTACATCGAGCCTGAACTAATCCAGACTCCAATGCCTGGACAACAGGTTATCGATGTGGTTTTCTGGAGGCTAGCGGTGTATCACAAATTCTTTTGAAACCAAGACTCTGATTTAATTCACCAGTCATTAGTGTGTTAAGCAATTCAACTTGTCTGTTGTGTTCGACTAAACCCTGCCTTTTGCAGTCAGTTTGTAATTATACATATAAATGTTTCTCGCCATGGAGCAAGCTTTCAGTAACACCCTCTTCCCACAGAGACGTCCTTTATGCTAATGTGATCCTGAGGGCTTTTTGCAATTAATTGGTTGTTAGACTGAAACTTAAAGCATTGAGTTCACCTGACAAATGCTGACAGTAAAAGTGTGCTCATCAATCACATGCATGCTTTAGACATGGAAACTCTGACTACACAATTAAAAATTATATATATATATAAATAATAATTATTATTATTATTGTTGTTGTTGTTGTTGTTGTTATTAATAATAATTTTCAGTCAGTGTCTATCCAAGCATAAAAATATGTGTGGTAACAAACTAACTAAATAATTAACCCTGTTCAGTCATTTTTCACTTTTTTGTATTTATTTATTTATTAATCGAAATGGTACAAAACTTGATAAATGTGTTGCCACTTGCTATGTGAACTGGAAAATAAATAAATGCATAAAATGAAATAATCAAATACCCCTGTTCACAATCAAAAATGACAATATTAGAAATTAATAGGAAGTTAATTTCACCTTGATGAACATTTGGTACTGCACCCAAACAAAATCTTTTTTTTTTTTAGATATCAACCTCAAATTTGGAACACAACTTTAGATTTATGGCTTTGATTTTATAACTTTATAGTAAAACATGTTTTGGAAAATATATTTTATGTAAAATGTATTTATTTATTTATTTATTTATTTTTATCTGGCAAGTGTCTTCTTTATAAAGACACCAAATTTAAGTCTGTGCTCCAAAGCATTCAATATTTATGACAGTTTAAGTTGGAAATTTAATGTTAAGGTTTATGCTCAAAAAGTGGTTAACTGGTAATATATTGATAATAAATATTCCATAAATGTAATTTAGTACCATCAAACAAAACTACAATATAGTACATTTATTTAAAAAATAAAATAATAAAACAACACAATTTTTTTGGACCGCAACTAAATAAGATTTTATTTTTTACACAATTTCTAAGGTTTCCATCACACAACTGATTCAGGTGAGGCTACAATTATTACTCAGAACGAGGGAAACCTGAGCTCAAATATAGCAGATGGCAAAAGAGAAGATACTGCCAGAGCTTATTTGCATATGTTGTAACGCTATAAATTACTCAACCATCTGCTCACATCATATGTTTGATTTGACAATGGAAGAAAAGGTAGACAATAGAACAAAAGCTGGTGGTATTCCAATCATTTTTTTTAATGGTTAGATATTAGGTTTCACTACACCTTACAGTGCCACAGTGCACCTTTTGTACATCTTCAAAAATCCAACTACCACTGCACAAAGCCTTGTTTATGAAAATATTAATTAAAATATACCATTCATATCCATTACATCCTCTCTCATTACATTTACATGCCTTCTGTATGCTTTATTAGGATAGTCTTGTGGGATGGTAATGGATGCACATGCTGTGTATAAAATGCCCAATTTAAACATTAATAAGAACATGAAAGACTACTCTCTTCTCTTGTCTCTTTGGTGTGTACGCCTTGTCTGAAAACTAAATCTCACTCACTAACTGTTTTAACCACTTGGCTGGCTCATAAAAGACACACTGATCCTCCTTTGTGTTTGATGGGCGATGAGGATGAGGTATGCATAAATGTTGCCGTCTTTGATGATCAAGAAGGAACTGTCCATGTGACCAGCTGTCCTCAACTTTACGCTCACTGTTCTGATAGCATCTTTAATTGGAAAACATTCCTATCTGGTGTGCGAATGTTTTACATGACACACAAGGAATGAAATAAACAGCTTCATAAATGAGTTTTAATGTATTTGAACATTAGATTGCAACATTAGAACATAAGCTTTTGTACTTTTTTTCTTTACCATATAAAAAGACAACAGCAGGAGGCTTTTCCCCAAATCACCTCATAATTTGTTGTCTCAACAACCACCAAAACAATATGTAACTGATATGCAAAGCTTTTATTTGCCAATTATTTTAGTTTCTTGGCACCAGTGGGTATGTGATTCTTACAGTCAGTTTTTGACAGTGAAACACACTATCAAACTGGCCAAACATGGCTAATGAGGATGCCAAAAAAGTACGCTTTCAATAATATGCAAAGGGCATTCACCCATGAAGAAATCAAATGTTCTTTTACCAAAATTACTGTTGATTTTAGTCCTAATATGAAGCCAGTTATTTCAGTTTGCATAAGAGTTTGTTGTGCAGCCCATATAATGAACTTCCAGTTACATAAAGTTTGTGAAGCTGTAAACACTAATCAATGATGTGTGGGTTGCCGATGATCAATCTGTGCAAAAAAAAAAAAGTATAATAAAATAAATATATATACAGGTGCATCTCAATAAATTATAATGTCATGGAAAAGTTAATTTATTTCAGTAATTCAACTCAAATTGTGAAACTCGTGTATTAAATAAATTCAATGCACACAGACTGAAGTAGTTTAAGTCTTTGGTTATTTTAATTGTGATGATTTTGGCTCACATTTAACAAAAACCCACCAATTCACAACAATCTCAACAAATTAGAATATGGTGACATGCCAATCAGCTAATCAACTCAAAATATCTGCAAAGGTTTTGTGAGCCTTCAAAATGGTCTCTCAGTTTTATTCACTAGTGTAAGGGAAACAGGTCAATAATTTAGCTCAAAGGGAATCATTTAAGATTTTAAAGGGAACTCCACCATTAATATGCAAGGGAATTAGGACAGAATCACTGTTTACGGCTGATCACGGACACGGCCAGCGAGTCAGTGAACGAGCCGTATGACATCAATTCTGCAATGGATATTTATATCCAAAATATAGTGAAAACACTATTAATTAGCACATGTAACAAGATCGGCAGTTTAAGACATTAACTTGTGAGCACAAAACCCAAGATACTTCTCTTTTCAATATAAATAAGGCTTTATTGGATAAATCTAAGACATATAAACTAATCTAACACACGCATTCACACACAAGTTGCAGAAAGAGAGAAAGTGAGGAAAATAATTAGTTTAAGAGAATGAAAATGTGAAATCCCAAGTTTACAACTTTTCCACGACATTCTAATTTATTGAGATGCACCTGTATATTAGTGACCAATGCATGCAACACCCGCTTAGTGGCATTAAACAGCTTGAACGATCAAAGGCCATATTTAATATAACTCCGACTGGATTCGTCTGAAAGAAGAAAGTCATGTACACCTAGGATGACTTGAGGGTGAGTAATTTATGGGATAATTTTCATTTTTGTGTGAACTAATCCATTAAAGCAAGCTAAACAGGTTTTGTGCCCTTGAGCAAGGCACCGAACCCCCAACTGCTCCCCGGGTGCCGCAGCATAAATAGCTGCCCACTGCTCCGGGTGTGTGTTCACGGTGTGTGTGTGTTCACTGTTGTGTGTGTGCACTTTGGATGGGATAAATGCAGAGCACTAATTCCAAGTATGGGTCACCATACTTGGCCACATGTCATGTCATGTCACGTCACTTTCACTTTTTTTTTTCACAGAACATATGCAGCGCGCACACGTTTGTATTGGTGCAGAATGAGAGAGACACTTACAGCCTAGCGCATTTCACCCAGTCTGCTAGTTTCACTTCTGCTTTAAATAAAGCTGTGTATGCTTGACATTTAAAATAAATGCTGTTTATAGTGAATGCCCCTATACTTTTTGTTTATTTTATATTTACGTTTTAGTTTTAATCCAAATACATGCGCTAATCTAGCGAACAGCAATCAAGATCATGCAACAGAAGTGCGCGCTCTCGGACTGACTCTCTCTCTCTCTCTCTCTCTCCTTACCATCAAATAACTTTAGTAACTTGTGCATTGTTTTACTTACTTGCTTTTGACATATCCGACCGAACTACAAACTTTCCAGTGATGTCTGTGAGATATTCACTCGACAAGCTCGTGCATCTGGGCAGCTGCGCGCTCAATCCACTATACAGGCGTGAATATTGAATGTTTAACATTATATTAATTACTTCCATGTACATCATAGACATCCTTAATCTCTAATAACTCCATTCTACTCTTTGTTGTTCTGTTTTCAGTGTTTCTTTTTCTGGACACAGCTCTATTCACACACTGTTTGGTATCGGCTTTTGGTATCGGGGGCATTTTTACGAGTACGAGTACAGGAGCGCAGTATCAGGCCCGATTCCAATACCAGTATCGGTGCATCCCTAGTACATTTAATGTGACTCCAGAAGTGAAAAGAAACTGGAAGGCCAAGTAAAAACCTCACAGCAAACAAGCTATGCTGGTTTCTCCAGCACAAACAACCCTCCTCTTGCAGTTTATCAAAACTTCCAAGTGCATTCAAGCTGTGATGAGACTGAATCTGCATTAACGCAGGAGGGATGCTAATTCAGAAAGCAGGAAGGGCTCAGACCATTCAGAGATGGAGCAGATGTGATTAAACACTGATGCCTGATCGAAAAGCTTGTAGGGTCTTGACTTGAAGGATCATGCATGATTGACTCTCTGAAAAGGGAAGAGGGATTCTTAGGGGTTTACAAATGTATAGTTGCCCTGGTAACTGGTGTTGGTTTGGTTTAACATGGGAGCTCAAAACTCAGTTACAAATGGCTAATTAGACTAAATATACTTGAGAGGGAAGGAAGCAGTAGATTCAATCAAGACGGAAGCAGCTGGGCTGAAGATGACATTTTTTTTTCTACTGATGCTAATTTCTGTAATTAACTTGCAATAAAGAAGCACTATTTGTTTCAGCTATGTGTGCGTTGGTGTGTGTGTGTGGGTTTATTTTTTTAACTCTAACCTGGCATATAAGGCATGTGTCCATTGTACAAAAGATCTTTAATTGTTTAATTATTAAATGGATCTTAACAAGCTGTATCACCAAACTTAGTCCTCCATTTTTCCTAAAAGAAAATGCTGTACTTGCAAGAAAGTAAATCAATATTATCAGGTAAGTTTTCTGTAAATTAAATGCTACATTGTTAAATATATACAAGGAAGACAAATCAAATCACAATTCAGTATGCAACAAGATGTAAGAAGACCAATCATAATTAAATATATAAATGTGTGGTTTAAATTATAAACACTCAATGTAAGACAAATAAATAAAAGATCAGAAGAACAAAAATATGCAAATATGCTGCTATGCTGAAAATTGGGGATACATAGCTTAGGGCGAAGATTCAAAATATTTTTTTCCACCTTGCTCTTTAGGGCTTATGTACCATACTGGGAAGATAATATTTATTTTTCCCAAATCAATCATTTGAAATTGAAATTGTGTTTGGACCCATGGTACTGAGTTGTTGCACTTTTGTGCTCTTGTGGATGATGCAGGTTTAATGATTTAGCCTCATTTGTCCCAATCCCATTCCCTCTCTCTTTCCCCAATAACCTCCTGTCATATCTAAACCTAATAAAAGTGGCAAAAGTAAAAAAAATACAATTATATATATATATATATATATATATATAAGAGCGATTCTACTGACAATAAGTACTGAATATAAGATACTTATAGTTAGTGTAATGTCAAAAGTTATATTTTAAAGTTATTTATTGTGTTCCGTTCACACAACAATGGGAGTCAAGCCCGTATTCCTTACCCGTAACCATAGCAACATTGCAACATTGACCAAAGTAATATCAAAGATGGCGACAACCACAAAACTTAGTCTTATCACTTTCTGACACGACAAGTGTCCAATCGAGCCACGAGTTCATCTGTCAAACCTTCATTAACCGACAGCAGCTTTTATATTTTGTGTGGACACTGGATCTAAAACTTTCAGATGACACACAGCTCATTTCTCCGTCACTGTAAATTACTGAAACCAGACATGAAAACACACAACACACAGTAGAAACGCATTTGTGCAGCAGAGCGGCTCTCTCTCGCACTGTATGACATGACAGACAACCAGTTGCCTAGTCCTGTTCCGTTCACACAGCACGGGTTTTCCTGAGACTGCGGTGGTGAGTCCTGAAAATTTACAGGTGTGAGTTTGGTTACATTATGCAGTTGTCACGCCTGAAAATATCCGCACTGTGTGTGAACATAACTGTATTAATGATTCAAATACAGGACTGACAACAGTATTCTGCTGCTGTGTGAACATTGCTTTTGTTTAAACAGTCTAGAAGATTCCAGAAACTGATATAATAACTTCTAAAAGCTGACCTGAACCTGTACATTTCTTTAAGTACCGGTGCCTGTTTGCCTTTGATGCCATTGGAAAATCAAATCAGTAAATCAGCCTCAAGACCACATGGGGGAAAAAAATATATATACTGTATACAGGTGCATCTCAATCAATTAGAATGTCGTGGAAAAGTTCATTTATTTCAGTAATTCAACTCAAATTGTGAAACTCGGTGTTGGTGTGCTTGACTGGCCAGCAAACTCACCAGACCAAGAGGAAAATGAGAAACAAGAGACCAAAAAATGCAGATGAGCTGAAGGCCACTGTCAAAGAAACCTGGGCTTCCATACCACCTCAGCAGTGCCACAAACTGATCTCCTCCATGCCACGCCGAATTGAGGCAGTAATTAAAGTAAAAGGAGCCCCTACCAAGTATTGAGTACATGTACAGTAAATGAACATACTTTCCAGAAGGCCAACAATTCACTAAAAATGTTTTTTTTATTGGTCTTATGAAGTATTCTAATTTGTTGATATAGTGAATTGGTGGGTTTTTGTTAAATGTGAGCCAAAATTCCCACCCAGCCTTCCACTCCCTCTTCCTCTGTCTCAGCCAGCCAGTCCATTGGCCCTGTGTCAGCTGGCCACTGAAGATACCTCAGCTCACCCTCAGAACGCCAAAACCATTGGATCGGATGAGCTCCAGGATCTTCAGCTTCCAGCTACATCGAGGTTGGAGGATCCCCTGTCTCAGCCTCCGAGACCCGGACTCCACTTCGGCCCTCCGACCCATCGTCTCCACCTTGGCTCATTGCTCCCTCTTCTCCACAGTGGCCCATCATCCCACTTGCTCCACCGGGCTCCCTCGTCACCTTGGTCAGTTGTCGGTTGTCGGCCATCATTCGCCTCGGGATTCCACTCCTTCGGCTTCACCTTGTCCCTCCATCCCTCTGGCTCTGTCTGGCTCCTCCTTCCCTCCAGCTCCACTTTGTTCCTCTGTCGCTCCAGCTCCACCGCGGTCTTCTGGATCCCCGCCTCCGCCTCGGTTGCCTGAGCCACCAGCTCTGCCTTGGCCTTCCGGATCCTCGGTGTCACCCTGGCTCTGCGGCTCTCCGTCTCCATCCTGGTCTCCTCTTCCACTGGCTCTGTCTCTGTCAGTCGGCCCTCTGGTGTCATCGGCCCCATCTCCATCATGGCTCCTCCCACCGTCTACTCCACCCTGGCCTTATGAACTATGCCCCTTTCCCATTGCCTGCCCCTCACCTGTCCAACGCCCACCTCCTGGAACCCCACCCTCCCTCCTTCCTTCCTCTGTTGGACTACCTTTGTCAGCGCGAGGACGCGCCATTCCGGGAGGGGCTGAATTGTCACGTTTCTGTTCGGTTGTGTTTTGGTTTCTCTGCTTTCCAGTTTGCCTGTGTTCCCTCGTTTGTTCCTATGGTTTTTTATTTGTTAATTAGTTCTACACACCTGTTATGTTTCTCTTTAATTGCCTTGTTCTTGTATTTAAACCCTGTTTGTTCCTCTGTTCATGGTCTGCTATTATTTTGATTTACTTTGCTGAGCCTTTGATACTGTTTGTTTGTGGACTTGTAGGTATTCTCCTGGATTTATTATTAAAAACTCCTTTTGAACTTTACTCCTTTGTGCACTTGATTAGACAGCCAGCACGCCTAACAGTTTGAAATGAAAATATGATGGGTAAATTATGAAAGAAATTTCATTTTTGGATGAACTGAACCAATGGCAAAATGGCCATTTTGGCAAAAATGGCAAAAATTCACACACAGGCAAAATGTTTCTTAATGTTGGCTGGCACTGAAAAGAACGTTCAAAAAGTCAAACAACAAATTCCAATGTTGGAAATGATTACTCAGATCCATCCATGTGGCTCTGAGTAATGTGGAGGCAACAAAAGAGGGATGTCCTAGTGTTATTTGATGTGAAAAAAAACAAAAAACACCCAAAACAGAACATCCAATGTGGCACAGTGTGTCATCATCCCAAAACACTATGTACTAAACACGATTTATTAAATGCAGTCTTCTTTTAAAAGCACTTTATACTCTAAAAAACAGCAGTGCTCAATTATCAAGCACATAGCAGGAGTTTCATGACCAGGCAAATAGAAAGAAAAAAAATGTTTTAAAGTTTGGAAGCATTATTAACCCCTTTGCTGTGAGATTATTAGTACACTTTTACTCAAAACTCACTTTAAACTACCATCGAGTGTTTGTAATAACTTCCTTTTGCAAAATTTGGTCGTTTACTGTTGTTAAAATATTAAAGGCTATTTATAGCCTTTATTATCGCTGCACAAATTAGCATTTCAGATGTACACATTCTTTATTGTTATGAAAATACCCCCAATCTCAAGAAAATCACTTACAAACCATATACTATCGTAATCGTGTGTTTATTATTTGGGTATTTCGTGGGTACAGACGCTTCTCTGTCTGAAATTGCTGTGGTCAGAAATCAACGCGGAAGAGCAAAGGAAGTGCATCACAGGATGAGACGGGGCGGGATATGATGTGCAGTTATGACTGACAGGCGACGGACGAATCAGGTTTCCTCTGAGTACGGCAGAGTAAAAACAATGTCTGCATCCGAAAACTGAAAAATGATGCCTTCGGAGGACACATTCCAAGGTAGGAAGGCATCAAGGCACCTCCAAATTCAATGTTAGCTTCAGTTCCTGTCTCCTGAGATGCCTTCATCAGGACGATTTTTGAAGGGAGCATAGATGTATCCTTCGCTGCCTTTGATATCCCACAATCCTGTGCGTTCCATTCTGTGACAGTTAAGCTAAAAAATAAAGATGGCATCTGAAAGTAGCAGTCGGTGGTCAGTTTGTGTGTAAATGTACGTTTTTGATCAACGTTTTCCACTTTTGATTTCTTTTCTAGCGATAAATTAATATTGCAGTAATGAAATATTCACTTAGTTATCACCAAAGCTCTCTATATTTTGTTCTAGATCATTAAACTGTTACTCTGCCTCAGAAATCAGCTGCCTAAGTTTTCAGATGCAGCCACTGAGACAGCCCAGGGAGCTGCTAAGTTTCATCAGATCGCGTAAATCAGTGGAAAATTTATAGAAATTATGATTCTATCTGAAGAAATGTGAAGTAAAAATGAGTAAATATATCTATATATCTCCATGTATATGCATCTTTGGACTATAAGCCCTTATTGACGCTGTTCAGTGAAGCTATGTGAACACAAATAAACCACTGCAGACGTGACTGAATATGAATGCGTGGCAAATTTCTATTGTAAATATGACACATACTATGGAGCCAGATCAGCCTCAAAATAATACATTTACAATACAAAATTCATAAATTCAAAACACAATTCATAAATGCACAAGTTAAACATAAATAGTTCCCCAAATGCTCACACAAATGCATCTTACTTAAATAAATATAAAATGTTTACACATAAATGGATATATCAAGTTCTTGTCAATGAAGGGGATTTTGTGAACCGAAAGGGGGTTCACAGTATAAATGTAGGGAATAACCAGTAAGTGCATCAATAACCTCTGACCAAAATTTGTATATACTTGGGTACTTTCTATTCTGACTGCGGTATGAGTTGCAGGAATCCACGCCTGCAGAGAGGCCTTCAGAGAGAAGGGAGACAGAGGTGGGCAGTGTTGTATTTTCCTTTTTTTAATGTATGAGGCATGTATTGAAAGTTCAATGTCTTCTGCACAAATGGAACAGGGTGACATCTGTTCCCAGTATAAAAGAAGTATTCAACAGTAGATTGAATGCTATGACTTAAAAAATAACACAAATTGAGGGAACAAATAGAACTTTAAGCTTTAATGAAGAAAAAGGTTGCACTGAGATTAAGCTGCTTCGAAAGGAACTTCAGAGTACGTACTAATACACTTTCACACAGAACACTATTGTTGACCTTGCATAACAATATCTCTTTATTTTTGTAGCCAAAAGATGAGTGATGGCTGTTTTTTTTTTTTTGTCTAGGAAAACTTAAAAACTGATGGAACCATAGTGTGTGAATGTTTATTAACGCTTATGAAAAATGGTGTGCTACAATCCTGTCCCTTTTTTTTATTATTAAAAAAAATGTGTACAAAAATCTGACAACAGTTCAAAGTTGCTAAAATCTGCAGCATACAATTCAATTTGATCACAATGTAGGCACATTTCTTGTAGTTTCATATATAAATTGACTAAACAGTGAGGGGGAAAAAAGACAATCTACTATGTACATATAAACAACACCATGCAAAAAAACTCAGGGTGCCAGAGTAAAGTGTAGGTCTGTTAGTGTATTGCCATCCAAACAGATGCAAATCCGTGAAAGAGGAGTGATGTACAGTCAAGTACACTTAGTGGGCGCATGAGTGGAAACCACTTTCAAGTACCTGCACCACCCATATGTCACAGAACACAGGAGCGGATGAGAGCCCAGATCTACACTCTTTCTTATTATATTTGTGTAGTTTCTTTGGCACAAACCCATCGTAAATTAAGCTGATAACTGTATGTAATGGAAGGATGACCGAAGGAGGAGTAGTTTGAAATATATGCCGTAACCACCACCACAGCTGTTAAATTTATTTGGTCATCTTTATTTCCTACAAATACAAAAGCAACAGTTATTTTTTCCTGTTGGATTTTAATATTCTTCCAATATTGTGTAAGATATCCTCTTCATTATTTTGCGAGCCTTCTTGCTGTTGGCTGAATTATATTTAATATGTAAAATGTTTGTAAAGTCATGTAGTCTACACTAATGAACATTTTATGCTTAAAGCTTTACCTGATTGAATTATGTTTTTATACATCATGTTTAGCTGCTTTTTTTTCTCTTCTGCTTGTGGGATACCATGTGAATTAATATTAGTTCAATAATTTACTGTTCTGCCAGTTTTTACCTTTTGATATTATAACAGTGATCAATAATTAAAGTTACATATTGACTCAGAAGTATGCGGACATCTTTTTGTCGGGTGCTGTTGCCATGGTGAATCATAATTTCGGAGCTCCATTGATCATGGCTTTTCATAATCGTGGTGCACACACTAAACTCAGAGTCAACCTACTCAGAGTCGATTGAACGCAATTCAGCTGTTCTGAACCCAAAAACTCAGTTTTTCATCTAAGTCAACATTAAACATTAAACATTAAAGTTTCAAATCAGAGTTGGTTGAACCTCCTTATTGAAACAGACCCCAAACAATGAGGTAGTGAGGAGTGTGTGTTTTTATAGTGCTGGCTGGGTGATGAGATGATCCGTGACAGGTGTGACTGATTAGAATTCTAGATTGGGTGGATGAGCCTGGTGTGACCATGACAAACTGAGTGTGCCAGACCATTGCTCTGGCTAGATTTTATATTTTTAGTTGGCTATGTTTTGGTGGTTGTATTCTGCAAGGCCTATAGGCCAGTTCCCATCTGGGATGAGAGAGGTCTTGTTCAGGCATCTCAACCTGTAAAAGACAATACAGAGAGGCATCAGGACAGTTCTTCTCATTAATTCACGTACGGTAAGTTGCATGCAAATAACCATTAGCTAAGTGAATTATGTTCTGGAGAAGGTGGAAATCACCTAACCATATATATGTGTATATATATATATATATATATATATATATATATATATGAAGAGTTTGGTTCCAAAACGTTATAAATCCATTTTGATTAATTTGAGTAAAAATGTGTTTTCTTTACCAAGAAAGTGGCGAGATGAACACCACTAATTTCTGTTTCAAATGTTCACATAGCATCTTTAGGTTATAATAACATTAAAAATTTAAATCCAGATTTTGATTTTCAAAGATTTATTATAAAATTGTATTATTATTTTTCCCCAAAATGCAATAAATCCATTGAATCAATATAAAAGTTATTTTTCTTATTGAAACTGTTGAAACACAACACAACATATTAAGTTGATCCACATATGACAGCCTCTGAACTTGGTCAATACTAATCTTATATACAGGCACTGGACTAAAAATACATTCAATCAGTCATCGCTCCCAAAAAAGAATTCAACGGGTCATCTTGTTAATGCTATAAATTAATAACAACAATAAAAGAAAATGTCATCATGAACAAACATGAACAACAATATCACATTAAACCACAGAAATTCCAAAATGACATTTCCCTTACATTCAACTTCCAAAAGTGCATTCATCTTTGGCCATGTTACATTCATTTAGTTGACTAGTGCTATACGCTGTATTACCAAAAATATAAATGACATAAATAAAAACACTTACACTGACAAGCTACTCAATATCGCGTTCATAATCGATTGCAACTCATCTGCGATAATGAACGCTATATTGCAGTGATCTATGGCTCTGTGTATTAAATGCCGCTCCATCTGAAAGCACGAGATAGAGATTTACTGTTCACAGAACTGGCTTTACTGACGAGATGCGCATGACAATCACATGCGATTTATCGTGCAGCCCTAATTTTTTTGCTTGTTTGTTGATAACAAATAAAAAAATAGATTAGGAAAACTAGGATGCCGGGTGTATTCAAAGTGCCACCATTAATGTCTAGAGTGCGTGGAGTGGTGCACTGTGATTGGTTGTTACTGTTTACAGTGCGTGGAATGGTGCACTGTGATTGATTGTTACTGTTTACAGTGTGTGGAATGGTGCGCTGTGATTGGTTGAGCGGATATATCGCATTCTGCAGAAAAGGGAGACTGGCGTTTGTCGCGGTTTGGAAAAAAATGGAGAAAACATGACAGAATAACTTGGCGGATATCGCTTTTTTTTTTTTTAAATGCCGTTTATTTAGTTTTGGAACCAAACTCTTCATATATACTGTACTATATGTAGGGATTAAAAGTTAAGTGTAAAAGTAAAGTTCTAAGACTTTGAATAGTATTTAGGGAATATCACGAGAACAGCACCCCACAATTGATCTATCGTGGGAGATCTTGATACAGAGGAATTGGGGGTAGAGATGAGAGGCACGCTAGCTAATCTGGTGTGGCCGATTCATGATGTTGCTTTAAAATGTTCATTAAACAAGTGTTAAGTGAGCACCAGAGCTTCTTGTCCTCCATACTCCAGTCATATCCGATAGACAGAAAGAGCCAAGAACCCACGAATAAACACTTGGTAAGAATTAAGCTGAAATTATAACTTCCATAAACTAAGTGTTACGTATTCATGGGTTTTGAATATGCATAGCTGCAGATGCATGTTCTTCACCACAATGTTCTATTTTTCTGACAGCATACAGTTTGTTCTATCGCTCAGGCATTTGATACATTCAATACTGAACATCATGCCAAACCGTCTGAGACAAGGGGCCTGGAGCATAGAAAAATCTGGATTAATGCTATGCTGCACTGGTGAGACAGGACAGGGTCAAAGACCTGATTCAGCAAATAGCAAGAGCTTCGGTTAACAGAAAAAAAAATCATCTGGGACTGTATGAAGACGTCCTGGAACAACATACTTGCATCTCATCAAGTTTTAGAAAGATAGTGCTACTCAGTCAGGTGTTGCAAGTGCTTACACATATATTATTAATGAGATCCCATTATTCTATGGGTGCAAATTGCAGTCTGTAATGCAACATTGTCAAGGGTGGCCATACAAGCATGTAATGCTATTGGAGACAGGTTATGAATGCAGTTTTACAAGGCTGCATTGATTGATCCAACCATTTCCTGAGTGATTTATAGCATTCTACAATGATGAGATTTTAAATGCAGTGTGCAAGCTTGATTCTAGCAAGATTCTGAAATCAAATACAATTCTGACAGATTACATGGAGGATAGATTTTGGATTCGTGATCAGTTTTGGTACAATTCAATATATATTCTGCCACTACAATATTGAAAACTCGCATCATACTGGTGTCTTCTGTGTTCAATTTTTCAGCATTCCCTACTGCCTGTTATGAAATCTCTCTTTAAGTCCATCATAAGAACATGTTGTGTGTCTAGATGCATTGGTATGCGTGCACCGAAGATCACTAGCTAAAAAATATATTTTATATTTTTTCATGATGTTGGTAGAAGTGCAATGAAGATAGTTCTGCAAGAATCAAGGTGCCACTCTACATCAGAGGGTGGGCAACTCTGGCCATCGAGATTTACCGTCCTGCAGAGATTACCTTCAACCCAATCAAACATACCAACAATTTTCAAGTACATTTTTAAAGGGGTTTTTAAAGGTTTTTAATATGATGCAATTTCAAGTTTTCAAGCTGATTGTGCATAGATAAGATCCCTGAAGTTGCAAAGACTAAAGTCTCAAAACCAAAGAGATATTCTTTATCAAAGTTAAGACTCTGCCACGCCCCCCTAAAATGGCTCGTTCTAACACGCCCCCACATATCTACCTCACTATGTGGAAATATTAGCATAATGCCGCCCAAATGTTCACGCAAAGAAAGAAGGCGTGGTTTCAGTAATCGCAGTTAGTGTTGAAGCAGCATGTCAGGGAGACGCTGTGTGTTTCTAGGTGAAAGCAAAAGCACTTTATTTGGCCTTCCGAAAGTAGATGCATTTAGGAATCTTTAAGATTACTTACAACAAAACAGCAATGCATTTTATGGACGACCATTTCATGAACCTAGGAGAGGAGGTAATTCTGACTTTGCTATGACAGTCTGGCGCTTCTGAATCAGCTACTGTTTTGTTATTATTTTAAGTATTTGCTATTGACTGTACAAATGCAGAGTTTTGCGCATCGTTTGTGTGTGCACGAGAGAGAGAGAGAGAGAGAGAGAGAGAGAGACTTGACTTTAAACAAATCTTTAATTACAATTTTTCACTTTAAAAAAGTCACATAATTACATAAAATCTACACAAAATACCCACCATTACATAATAAAATAAACACCAAATTTAAAACCAAACCAAATACATCAATAAAATACAATTAAACATAAATTTGCAAAAAACCATCAATGTCAGTTTCACACAAACACTTGTTCACCCCCCAAGTATAGTTGAACATCTCGATATCTTTAACCAATTGATAATAAGCATATTCCACATTTAACCTTGATTTTATTAAACCCTTAAAAATTGAAACTTCATCAGTTGACCCCATACCATTTAATTTACCTTTACGTGATAGCCAGATTGCCATTTTTGCCTGCCCAAACAAAAAGTTAATCATCACGTGGTTCTGCTTTTTATTTTTGTTATATTTAGGACCATAAATAAAAATTGCAGGTGAAAAAATTTCTCCTAAAATGCTACACCATTCTTCTAATTGAGACAGCAAAGCTTCAAGTCTACCACAGTAAAAAAATAGATGAAAAACAGTTTCTGTTTGCCCACAGAAAGGACACTCCTCACCTACCTGTGGATCAAGGTGTGCTCTGTGTCTGTTTGTAGCTATTAAACCATGCACAATTCTCCACTGAAGGTCCCCAGACCTTTTCTCAATGGGAGCCTTATACAAGGTCCACCAGCTACCTTTAGGGGAAATCTCTGATCCAAAAACCTCTTGCCATTTAGATTCTTTTAGTCCCTTTAAAGAGTTTATATGGGAAACTTTGACACATATGACATACAGTGCTTTTTTCCCAGTTTCACTGAAAAGTCCTAGTTCAGGAGTTCTGAAGTTGAGCAAAAATCCTTCCCTCTCTTGAAAAGCGTCAACAGCAGGCCCGATTTTTAACTCTGGGAAAAAGACATCCCTATCTTCGTTTGTTTCCAAACCATTTTTAAAATTCATAGGTAAGCATTCAAGAAGATCATTCAATAGTTTCTGTGTCAAGCGAATTGACCTCACACCCAGCTTGGCAGCCAGCATCTCAGCAGACATCCATTCATTTGTTGTTATTAAATGTCCAATCTTTGTAATTCCAGCATTCCTTAAAGCAGTCCTCATTGACGCTGACTTTAAAATGTCCAAATCCACAACGGGATTGTGCAACAGAGGTTCTTCTGTCATCCAAAGGCCTTGCACATCTTTGAGGTTTCTTGATTTACTTAAAATTTCCCAGGCTTTCAACATTGAACGATAAAAAGGTGTCAGTCCAGACAAATCAAAACTTTTAGTGTCCATAAGGAATAGGTGCCGGTCAAGCCCCATACTGCCCGTTTTTCTTAGAAGAGAACAAGCTACTCCAGCCCAGCTTACATCTTCTCCATAAAGTAGCCTTTTTGCCGTCTGTAGCCTAAAAGTTTTTATTCTGCTATTAATGTCCACCAGTCCATGGCCTCCTCCTTGTCTGGGCAGGTATAACACCGATGCTTTTAGCCAATGCTGACCAGACCAGAAAAAATTCACTAGACACTTTTGAACATTTTCCACCAGTTCCTTGGGAGGTTCTAAAATAGTCATTTTGTGCCACAAGGATGAGGCTACCAGATTGTTACAGACTAAAACTCTTCCCCTGTATGATAGCTGGGGGAGCAGCCAATGCCAGCGAGACAACCGAGCACTCACCTTGTCCACCAGACCCTCCCAATTAAGCCTCTTATATTCTTCTTTTCCTAAAAAAACCCCCAGATACTTTAGCCCAGAACTTCCCCACTTTAATCTACCTGGGAGTATCGGACTACTAGAATCAGAACCACACCATAGGGCATCACATTTATCCCAATTTACTTTGGCAGTTGAAGCTTTCCCATAACTCTTCAAAATATCTGTTAATACTTGGACATCATTTTCATTTCTCAAAATTACAGTGATATCATCAGCATATGCTGAGATTTTTACATAGTCATTACAATTTGGACCATCTATCTGTAACCCCATTAACTTTTCTCTCAATTTACAAAGGAGAGGCTCAATAGCCAAACTATAAAGCTGACCTGAGAGTGGGCATCCCTGTCTTATGCCCCTCTGTACTTTAACAGGAACACTCAGTCCTCCTGCCATTTTAATCATGCATGTGGCATCATTGTACAACAATTTTATCATTGCAACAAATTTATCTCCAAAACCAAAAGCCTTCAAAGCTCTATAAAGTAACTGATGATCAACTTGATCAAAAGCCTTTTCCTGATCTAAAGATAGAATTCCCATATCAATATTGTTTTTAATGGCATAATCAATAACATCACGTACTAAATGCAAATTATCATTGATACATCTATCCTTTATACAATAGGATTGATCTTTGTTTATAATTGTGTGCAACACTTTATTTAACCTATTAGCCAAACACTTTGCTATTAGTTTGTACTCGGAACACAGAATAGCAACTGGTCTCCAATTCTTTATTAACGTAAGGTCACCTTTCTTGGGAAGTAGTGTTAAAACTGCTTTGACAACTTTTAGGAAGAAAACCCACATGAAAAACTTCTTGTAGAACTTCAAAAAGATCAGTTCCAATTAATGTCCAGAAGTGCTTATAGAACTCGCCAGGAAGTCCATCTACTGTTTTTGTTTTAAAAAAGACTTCAATTTATTAAAAGTATTTGTCCTATCAAAACCACTATTTGGTGCATAGATATTAACAAAAACAACAAAATGACCGTTAATTTCAACTCTAACTGCCAATAACCGTCCGGGTTCAATTTCTTTTTTAGGCATGATTTTAACTTTGGTAGTTGGAGAGAAAATAATTGCAACTCCTGCACTCAAGTTTGTCCCATGAGAAAGAATATACTC
>NW_015505789.1:347478-370983 GCF_001515645.1 Sinocyclocheilus grahami
TCTCACTATTAACTACATCTTCAACTTCATCACTTGAATGTCCAATAACAGCAGAACTACATCCAGCTTTCTCACCATCCTCACCACCATCATCGCTTTCACTTACCTCAGTATGCTCAGTGACTCCCTCAGAAGGCCTTCGCTTCTCTGTTACTTTTTGTCGTGACTTTATAATGTCCACGGTGTCAGTATTGTCGTTGTCTTTAATCGATCCATTCTCCGTTGACTCGACAATCAATCGCTGTTCATTATCCACATTTTTATGCGGGCAGGAGAAGCGTTTGTGGCCTAAATTTCCACATTCAAAGCACTTGAGGTTATCGGTACTTGCATACAGCATATAAGAATTTTCTCCATGACTCACGCGGAACGAGATCTCTAACGTACGCTCAGGTGAAGTAAGAAACATCAAAACTTGCCGTCTAAAATAAAGCACGTGTTTCAACGCTGCGTTTTTACATCCTAATGGGATCATTCTTACTGGACGTGCAATTTTTTAGTAATGGCGTCATTTGCTATGAAAGGTGGCACATTGGATATTGTTAATTTAGTAGCTGGAGTCACCGGCACAAACATTTCTTTAATCCAAACTCCGCTCTCTGTCAACTGATTCACTAACTGTTCTGTTTTCAAAAACACTACAATAGCCTTATTCATTCGTGATGCTGAGAGAATGTTCTCAAAACCAACCAATTCTCCCACCACCACAAGTACCTCCTCCACGCTAACGCCGGGCTCGGGCACACACCTGCACCCATTTCGCATCGACAGGTGAGGGTTTACCTGTACAGGATCAGACGACAAAAGCCGCGTCCGGCTTAGAAGTACGAAAAATTTCCCTATATAATAATAACTTGACCGAAAAAAAAGGGGGAAAAGGAAAAAAAAAAGGAAATGGAAAAAGAACAGTTTTTCACGCTCCTTCTGACACGCTCCACTCTTCCCACCACGCTCGCACATGCGCACACACAGAGAGAGAGAGAGAGCGAGAGAGAGAGATCACAGGGGAGACAGCTGTCTTAACCGTGGCTTGTGTACTGCAAACACATACCAGCTTCATCACTGTGTCTGTCACGCGACTCTGTTCCCCTTTCGGGCCTAAGGGGCATTACATTTCTGACGAGTGCTTGCGGTGTTCGGCCAATCACAATGCACTGGGTCAGCTGGCCAATCAGAGCAGACTGCGCTTGTCAGAAGGAGGGACTTTGTAGAAAACGAAACGTTTGAGAGAGGCGGGGCGTAGAGGACCTACAATAATGTACAGTATTTGAAAAATAATGTGTTTTTTGAACATTAAAGCATGTCAACATATTATGTTACACCAAATACACAAAATAATGATCTTTAAAAAAGCATCATATGACCCCTTTAAGACTTTGGTTAGACTTTTCAGGTGCGTTTTGTAAAGGCTAGAGCTAAACTAGGAAAATGAAGCTCAAGGGCCAGAGTTTTTCACCCCTGCTCTACTGTACATACATTTCAAACTTGCATATCAATCATAAGAACATCAAGGCATTTATTTGGATTTGTTGCATTACCCTTTTTAATAGGATCCTAAGCTTAAACTTAAGCCAGTGAAACTGTCCAATCAATAAATTATTATTGGTGTATATGTTACGGTACCTTGATAATGCATTTAATTTAGATAGGTTAAACAAAATATGGTTATTATATTTATATACGTGAATCTGTCAGACAAGTGAATTGAGAAGACGTAGATATGAAAATGAAGTTCATTTTCATGCTGCTTTAAATAGATTCTTGAAATATATATTCAGCCTTTTGGATAATACCAAGGCGTCAAGATTTTGCAGTTTAACATAATCCGTGCAAAATGCCATGCTTCAAAAGGTATCTCTACAAAATATCGAAAAAATTTTTTTAAATATTAAACTTTTTTCAGAGTATTTATTATTATTATTATTATTATTATTATGCATACATACTAGTCAGAGGGCGGTTGGTTTACCCTTGAAGAGGAGACAGGTGAAAGGTTATCTTTCACTATATCAGTCCGTATGGTGTTTACACCTGAGGCCAGTGATATATGGCCTGAATTGACAGGCTGCGCTGGGTAATTAACAAATTATGTTCCAGCTAACAAAGAGTACACATGACAGGCAATGTATGGCTTTCACAAGACCCCACAGCAAAGACCACCAGAGGAGCAGCTTTAATTTGGTGTGATGAATGGACTAACTCCTGCACTGTGCAGGTGGATGCACACACACACACACTTTGCAGTAGTTTCTCATCCTGCACAGGGAGTTGGTACAGCTGCAAGTTGAATGATGGAACAGTTAGAGGGCAATTATCCTCCAGACAAATGGCCCAGAAGGCAGGAGGCCTGACAATTAATCCCACAAAGGTCCAGCTCACTCTCACTCAACAATATGCAAAACTGATACATCTTTATTTAATAATCTTTTTCCCTCCTTCTGAATTCAGTAATTTAGTGGTCTCTAGAACAGTACCCACATCCACTTATCAGAAAATATGCATGTTGCCATAAAGTAAACAGCGATGATTTAAAAACGCAACCTCAGTTAATGCTATGAAATCCCCCTTGACTAAATCTGAGCAGAAAGAGGATGCATTATTCAAGTTGAACACAAGGACCACATGTTTGGTGCAGATACCAACAACCATATTTGGGATAGAGGTGCTTATTTCCGCAAGAATCTTTGCAATGTTATGACTTCAAAAGAGTTTTAAAATAGTGCATTTTCACATTTGCGTCACACAACTAGCTCCATATGTATAACTTTCTAATGTAGTAAACTTGCTTGGTAGCTCACCTGGTACAGCATTGCACTTTGCGATCTGGCGTGTTTGGATGCGAGACCAATGAAACACAAGTCATGTTAAAAGAGCTCAAAGACTATAAGCAAGTTATTACGGCATGTTTGCTTCAGAAAATGCCCTTTTTTATCTTTCTTTCTTTTCTCACGTTTTCCTTTGATAAGACTTTTGATAAGGTTTAGTGTAGGGTTTATTGTGATATGTGATGAGCATTACACTTTTAGCACCACTTTCATTTTTCATTGCCAAAGTACCAGAATATGTACAACAACCAACGTAATAAATAGTTGTCACATTCACGTTCTTATATTTCGGGAAAAACTGAACATTTTTAGCACTTTTAGCACCCCTTACTGGACATTTCACTTTGAAAATGCCATTGGTGGTATAGAATCACCATAATAATACGTATACTCAAAACACACAAATCACAAACACGGTGATGATCAACAAATGCTAATTAGTTGGGAAAAATAAATAAATAAAAATAACTCTGAATTTAAGAGTGAGAGTAAATAAGGGGTGGTATGACATTACATTTCCCATAGGTATGGGTGTATTATAAATGGATGCACAGTGTCGTGGCGCACACACACTTCATTCATTCATTTGGTTCGAAGCAGGTGTGCGCTACTATTGGGTCACCTGCACTCATTCAAATGTGGGCATGAGGTAGTCTTGTTCATGGGTTTTATTGTTGGAGAACTCCTCTTGTGTTTATAGTGATTGGCCTGGTGACGTGGTTTGCAGAGTTTACAGATGATGTTGAATGAACTTTTTTTGGAGGCTCTTTTATCAAGAAGGGCAAAACCTCTTGATTTTAACTTGCTTTTTCGGTCAAGTTATTTTAAGCATGACTATTGTTAAGTTGTTTTTATGGTATGATGTGAATAGTTACGAGTGTTAACATCAGCATCATCAACTTTATCATCATCAATATTATTAATATATATATATATATATATATATATATATATATATATATAGACAGGATGTTTTACAGTATTTACATTTATATTTCCTGATATCCGGTATAGTTAGTTATATTTGTTGATTAATTAAAACAATATAACAGTCGTACTCTCAATAATTTAAATAAGAAATAGATTTTTAATTGATTCAATTATGAATAAGGGGATATTGATATAAATCCTATACGATGTGAATGCCAAACACAATTCACAATGAAGAAAAGTTTTTTGTCAGCTTTAAGATTTCAAGGATAAATTTAGTGCTAATTTCCCCAAGGTCTCCTTTTTTAATCAGACTATACTATCATTTTCCATTTCTGCTTAATGAATCATGCGAGTTATAGTCATATTACAAATGGCAAGGCTTTGCAGGCTATTAGTTTGTTTCTTTAGGGGTCTAATAGAAGACATGCTTCATTTAGGACCCGGTAGTATCCCGAAGCAATACAGAATGGATTGCATTATTTCCAACAGCTGCCATCTCTTCAGAAGTGTTGTAATATAATGCGCTTGGGTGAAGTTATTATTCCCGACCGGACCCTTTAGATTTCAATGTAATGGCATCCCCTGTCTTGGAGGGGCATTTTAAGTTTGACATCCTCTACAGATACACTCTTTTGAATTGTACTTAATTACAAAATAAATTTTGTCTCTCTCTCTCAGGTACATTTTGCTCATTCATGTGCTGTGCTGTAATACTAACTTTGTTTCAAATGGTTACTTTAACGTACTTTTATTACCATGGATCATTCGTAAAATCCTTTATGTAATACATTAATGCTATAATTGATCTTCTGTTGAGTAGATTTACCCTTTGGGATCACTTGACTTCATATAAGAAAATAAGTCTTTTGTTGACTTCATTTATCAAGATAAGTGACTCGGGATTTCATAATGCAAATGTGTCTCACAATGTTTTATAGACAGCAAATCATTAAAAGTATTTTCCATTTCTAGGTGCTTTATTCATTTCCAAGTGCTTTATGAAATACAGCACATTATGTCGTGGACTTTAAATGTGTTCTAAATGAACTATTTAAAGCCTTGGCTCCAGTTAATGCCCCCCGCTATCAGAAGCTGATTCCTTTTGAGTTGCTGTGACAAGAGAACCAATGAATCAGATATCATCATTGTCATCATGGTTGTCGCTCACTATGCTGGTCAATAGACAGCCTGTTTAACAGCCTAGCCTGTTTAATAGACAGCAATCGGGGTATAAAGCATAAAGCATAGTATAAAGAAAATAAATATATAAATAAAGATTGCAGTTATAGTAAATCATTTACAATGGAAGCAAATGGAGCTATGCAAAAAAAAAGCCACAAAACTTCTTGTTCTAGTTTTTTTATTTAATTCCAGTAAACAAATATTCCCCAGGGAATGCATGAACTCATGAAATGCTAGACTGTACAGTATATGTGTGAATGTAGTGTCACTTTGTTAAAAGTGTCTTCTGATTCCATACAGTAAATGTAAATGTTTAACCCTCTTACAAATGCATTTGCCGGACACACTTGTCGGTCGATTAGACAACAGGAAGTCCAATAAATATAATAAGATATTATTTATGTTATTAATCAAGCAGACTTTGTTTGAAAGTTCATCAACATAATGCTGATCTCTTCTATTGATTGACATTTATCATAGGCAGACTCCCTAGAAATCATTATAAATCTGAGCATGTCATGAAAAATTAGCAAAAAGTTGCAGCGGCTCGCACATAGTTTCACACTGCAAGATCCTGAATAGAAAGAATTCACATTTTTATGGCTAATGAAGTCTGACAAAAGCGTAATTCATCTTGTCTACATAATTCACCCATACCAAATAACCCATCTCCAGTTGTATAAGTCATCATCATCCCAGAGCGGCATCAGGGTGTCGTGATAATAAACTTCATTCTGCTCTCTTGTTTTTGGATCAAAACGGTCACTCACCGACTTGAATGGGAATAGATTGCTGTCTGATTGCTTAAATAAAACATGAAGGATCTAATGAACATATTCAGGCTGTGGCATATAACTCCAATGCATGGCAGCGAGCATTGATTAAACCTCCCCTGTTTGGCATTTGGATAATGAACAAACACTGTACAGAAATGGCAACTATTAACCTTTTACCCCCATTTTCCCCATTGCTATTGAAGTAGTCCTGCTATGATTCCCCTTATAAAAATCAATGAATTAAGACGATTTTTATTATTATTATTTAATTACAAAAGTTTTCCCATTCTTTGCTGTTCAAGGGAAATAAATACTTCAACAGTGTGCTGAGATTTCACAGAACAAAATTTGCACAGCCTCACCATAAGGGTTCTGCAAAGTTGTGAAGGATTTTAACATATCAAAAGAATAGATAGCATTTGTGTTTCATTTGTTTGCAGTAGTTTTCAAAAACTGCACTACTTCTTGATACACGTAGGAGAAGTATAGTTCACAGTACACGTAGGAGGCTGTGAGTGTGTTTGTCTTTGCTCATATAGTGTTTTTCTCTCGGTACAGCTGTCCGTCTCAGTGGTAGGTAAAGTCTGCACAGGAGGGTGTTTGGCACTCTTTTTGTCCCTGTGAAGATCTCAGTGCCCATGAAAAGATTCCAGTTTGTGTAATTCGGTATTTGAGAATTTCATCATTCCCTTTCCTTCTTTCATTTTTATTTAATTTTTAATTGAAAAGAGCAACAGAACTGGTCACCGGCATATGTTCTGTTTTAGATGCTTTGTGTTCTGGTTTGTCCCCACCAGACATCTAACCAGCAAGACCACTTTTCACCAAAAAGGACATGCTGGTCAACTGTCACCCCTGAGTGGGACAGATACTTCGACTGTTCAAATTAATATTTAAAGGGATACTGGACCCAAAAATTCGAATTATCTCATTATTTACTCACTCTCATGCCATCCCAGATACAATATATATGGCATTCTTTCTTTCTTCAGATGAGCTTAAATTAAGATTTTTAGAAAACAAATTCTCTGAGATAAATATGCAAGTGTGCGCCACCCCCAAAGTTGAAGCTTACATTACTTGCCCTCCACGATACCACCCCCACTGTCGTTTTGCTTTTTTTTATAGACATTAAAACCATTTAGTTCAGTTGGACAGTGGATTCTACAATTGAAAACTGAAAATGTCTGCTCTGCTTCATACAGCATGCGCTGCAAAGGCACAACACAGTGCAGCATGAATCAGATGTAATTTATCACTTGAAGAGTAAAACCTGGTTCACAAGAGTATGCAAATACTGACGATGGCAGAGGATTTGGTTTCCAAGCAAAATGTAAAAATGCATGTTTGGTGATATTTTGACATTAACAGACTATGTCTTAGACCAGAGAAGGTGAAAATGCTGGATTTCTTGGCAAAAAAACCCCTAAAAAACATGCAAGCACTGTCACCAACAGCCACTCTTGTTAACAAATATTTTATAAGCCAGTTTGGCATTGTACTGTTTTATTGTTGTTGTTTTTTTTATTAAGAATAATAATCAATCCATCTTTCAAGCATTAATTTTAGTTTTAGAAAGTGAAAGGTGTAAAGATGCAAGCTCAACAGACAATTATATTTTCTTGTAAAACAAAACGTCTCAGGTTACTGGACTGTAAACCTGTTCAGTGAAAAAGCAGGAATGAGATGCTGCGTTTCATTAACACTGATGAAATGATTCTTTGTTCGACTGGTTGTGAAGCATGTGTGTCAAATATGCCAATAATTTGGCTTAAATAACCTTGATCAGTGACGTCATTGGAATGCGTGCACCCAAGAGGTTATAAATAGACGTGAAACGGACATACCTTTGTCTGAAGAGATGTTCAGACACACCTACAGTGCGGCAATGAGGCGCAGCAACTCCTTCCTGCTTTTTCAGGAAACAGGGTTACAGTCAAGTAACCCAAGACATTCTCTATCAAAAGCTACACTCGATGCTGTATTTCATTAACACTGATGGGAAAGAGAATACCAACACCACCACACTGGAAGTGTCTGAACCCCCCGAGGTTGTGTAGTGTGTGCACACAAACATTGGAGAGGTCTCAGACATGACTTTCGGATGTTGACTCAAGGACATGCGAGCCCAGAGTAGCATGGAGATCCAAACTGTAGAACCTGATGAATGTATATGGGAGGACTAGCTGCTGTAATGCACATACTTGCTGCAAGGGGACACCTCTAGCCAGAACCTCGGAGGATGCAACCCCTTGGGTTGAATGGGCCCTAACTTCTAGATGCGAAGCTTGACCACGCACCTGGTAGGCTAGGGCAATAGCATCCCTCATCCAATATGACGCCTTGGTTGCAGCGCCCATAGCATATGAAAAGCTGCCCCGACTTATGCCACTGGCTGGTTTGGTGGATGTAAATATGAAGGGCATAGACTGGACACAGTACGTGAAGTCTTACTTGCTCATGTGATCTTAACGGCAGAGGGCAGAAGGTTTCAAGAACAACTGGATGTATGGTCGAGAATGGAAGTTTAGGAAGATAATTAGGGTGAGGGTGAACAATAGCATGATCAGCCCAGAGGCAAAGTCTAAGAAGGATGGCAAGACTGACAGAACCTGAAAACCCCCAATTCTCTTTAGAGAAGTACTGTAATATCCATGAGAAAAAAAAAACAGGCGCTCTAGCACCTACATCGGAGAATCACACTCCCCCGGGAGTATGTGGAGAGCACTAAACTCTCCCAGGACTTTCAGGAGCAGAGTGATCAGGGGAAATGAGTAAAGACGCAGTCTGGGCCACGTATGGGCCATTGTGTCCAGATCCAGGGAAGCTGGAGGAATCAGAGAGAAGTAGGGACATTGTGCTGTAATAATTTACTTATTTGTAAGGGAATTAATCATTATTAATTTATTCAGGTTTATTTCTAGCTCAGGTTTTAAAAGAACTCGATCTGAGAATTCGAGGTCCACCTGATCAAAACTGACTTTGACTTTCAATAGTTTATACTTTTATCAGCTACTCGACCAGCGAGAAGCTGATGTCAGTGTATATTACCAATTGAATATGTAATTTTTGTATTCTCCCTGGCCACGGGTGAAATACAAAATTTGATGATTTGTCTGGTTTGATGTGTGTCTCCATCATGTAGGTGGGTCTGTTGTGAGACAGATCCTACAGTGCTGTTTCCTGTGAAGCAGAGAGGTCCACCTCTGCAATGTAAATGTTTCCTAATTTGTTTGACTACTTCAGAATGGAGTTTCCATTCCCTATGTGTCACAGCTTGTCTGGACAGTGAGTCTGCTCCCACGTTAATATGCCCCAGAATGTAAATTGCCCTGAGGGAGAGGAACTTGTCCTGTGCCCAAAGCAGAACCTGCTGCGCTAGTCTGTTCAGGAGGCGCAAATGCAGTCCACCTTGGCAATTTATGTAAGTGACTACCGCAGTGTTGTTCACCCGCACTAGGACATGGTAGCCCCTTAACTGCTGGAGGTATTTCAGGGTCCAAAAACAGCCATCATTCTGAGGCAATTGATGTGCCAGTCAAGAATATGGCCTCTCCAGATCCCTTGGGCAGGAGGGCCATTTAAGACCGACAACATGCACCTTGAGTGGGACCCAAGGTAAGAAACCTGGATCTGAACCACATAGAAAGGGTACAAAGCCCCTAGTTCGAAACCCTTATATACCTCTGGGGACTGGCCCTTGGATGAAATCCCCTGGCTCTGAGCCACAACTGAAATGGTCTCATGTGCAGCCACCATCAGACCTACAACCTTCTGAACCATCACTGCAGGTTATTGAGTTCACTCTTGATAAAAACATCAAGATACATGTTTTTTTTTCATGAAACAAGCAATTTTTAGTTTGTGATTGGTTGATTCATTATTACATTCTAGTAATGCATTTTACAATTTATTTGGCATGGCATTTACCAGAGTTTAAAAGAAGATGCTAATCCAAAAGCTTTTCAACCCATTCTCATGAAAAGGCATAACTAATTTATGAGTTTTGTGTGTCAAATCATATGAATTCACCAACAATTCGCCAAGACATGAAATAGTTACAAATTGCAATTCCTTTTAGATTACACAACTAACTTAGGTCTCCATAATGCAAAGCATTAAAGATAGCAACAGAAGATAATATAAATTTACATTAAAAACCCATGTGAATGCATTTAATTGGTGGTACACTAAATGATGATTAGTTGTGCAGTGAGAAACAGCACAGTGTTTCATGGACTTTGTAAGGTCTTAATAAATGCTTATTACTTTCCACTTTAAGGAAAGTAACAACTCTCCTATATCAGAGCTTTCAACTGATGCATGACTAGTATAGTAAGTGATGTTGAGTGTAGTGGGCTAGGCTCTAGTATTTCTAATTGTGAGGTGTGGAACATTATTTATAATTTATTATTTAACTTGCAGTGCAATTATGGTTTGGTGATAAAATGACCCAAGCTAATGCAATACATTATCATTTACACAATAAAGATTAGTGACCCTTATATGTCCATGACATAATGCCCCACTTTGAAGCCACAAATATCCCTCCAATGCACAAAAAAAACATTATGGAGTAACATAAAAATGAAGGTTCACAGGGTGTGGGTAATTAAACATAAAGAAGCAGCAAACATTCATAAAGCAGCTCTGTATAACAGTCCAGGATGATAATATCGTTCACATTTATCAAAAATAATAGGGGCCCAGAAGAATAATCTACTAGTGGTTCTTTTCAGTAGTTCCTTCACAGTAAATGTGAAATTCATCGGTTCTTTAGAGTTGGAGGGTTGGCAGAGTCTCGGCAAGGTATCTTTCAGACAGTAGAGTGGCTAAAGCACTGGCTGGACATAATGAGGCTGGGCTTTGAGAGGAGAACAGTTCTTTTAACAATGAGGAGGAGTGTAGCCACTCGTTCTCTGTTTGACAGCTCAAAGCCAAGTGTGTGACAGAATGGTGAGCTCCATTCACTCCATTACACACACCAGCTTAACAATCATCATTTGAAACAGTTCTTTACGATCAGGTGCTGGACTGCAGAAATAACAGTGGTATTCTAGAAATGGTGTTGTAAAATACATAGGTTTGATTCAGTGAAGTTTAATTTCTTAATGTCTTATTTCTTCAATGGCCTTGCACAAGCTTCTCAGGTCAAAATTAAAGAAAAAAGAAAAAACCTGCCAGATATACTCAAATGAATGTTTCCTCATAATTGGGAGCTGATATAGGAAATAACTTTGAGGTTTTACTGTTCTTCATGTTGAAGGTAAAAGTACTATTGACATACACCACACACAGACCGTAGCTCCTAGTTGAGCTTTCTTCGGTTTATGTCACCTTTTACCGCCACAACTGAAACGAAACCTCACAAGTGATGGATTTGAGAAACTCCTTAGGCTACAACTTCTTTAAAAGCACTCCACAAAGCTCTCCTCACATGAAGACTGTGAGACTTCACTATAGGCCCATGCACACCAAGGGCGATAACTATAACGATAAATATATAGTTTTAAAAATAATTCTGAATAGACCAGCTGTAAATAAATACGTAAATTGTCCGTCATTTCCCCAGCACAAATCTTCTGTTAGCTTTAGGTAAGTGCCTATTATCAACAGAATCCAATCAGAATTGAATTAATAAATTGTTCAACCGGACCTAATTGATATTATGAGAAACATATTATAAACATATTATAAGAAATGTAGTGCGCACAGGAAGCAATGTGGCACGCACATGATAGCAGGGAGGTGACGGCAGTGCGTAAATCGATATCTAAGCAGGCAGCATAATTATTATGCTTCTCTTTGTTTGGAACAATCTTTGTCAATTTACGCAGCTTACCGGATTTTTAAATGTAACATGTGAAGGTAAACATAGACCCACATAGAGGTAATGCTTAATTCATCTTATTAAAACCAGTCTAATTAGATATTGTGTTTGAAATTCATTGATGTGCAATCTTTAAAGTGCTTTTGAAAGTAATGACTGACGGTTTAGTTCTCAATGAACTGTACATAAAATATGCACTACCCATGATACATGATAAAATCACTGACAATTACAAAAATGACTTTTCCCAGCCAGCAAACGACAGCTGGATTGCTTGTCCCTGTGCATTTCATTTCAAGTGCTGTTTAGCAATGACCTTGGCAGCTCATTAGCAATAAGCTGACAACCATTTTCAGCAAACGGGCAAAATAATAAGGGTAGAGTCTCAATTAATTGCAACCTGCTGCTAGTTAGGCATGTCTTGTGTACTTTCCACCCTCCAGGTGGCCACTGCACATTGACAAGATGTGTCACATAAACAAAAGCTCAAATGAAACACATAGTAGCATTGTCCATCTTTATACTGGAGGCTTTTGATGCTAAAATATACTTGGATGTGGCAAAACTGATCCGTAACTTAGCCTTGGGATGCTGTGTGAATAAAATGTGAAATATTGGTTTCTTGATGTTTTTATGTAGTCTCAACATCTTGCTTAAGTGATCAACATCATAGATCAAAGATTAGTACTGCATGCTTTCCCTTGATAAGAAATTCACCATGATGCTTATCAGGTTCTGATTGTACCCCTTAAACAGTTGTATAATTTTAAAAAGGAAGCTGTAAACCAAAGATTATGTGTGAAAATGACAGAAAACAAGTAAACAAAATGTATCTTGTAATGCTCCCAGAATATTCTGTGTCATTCAAACCTTTGGTACACATGAATGACATTAAACCGTGCATTCCTCAGTATCCAAATATAAATCCAAGGCGGACTGATCCAGTAGCCAATATAAATAAATATATAAATAATATATTTTTTTATCAGTTTTTTTAAATTTTAAAAAGCAAGTTGTACATTTTCAAAATTCTTAGTACTATTCTCACAACAAATTGTATTTATTTATTTTTTTCAGTTTAAAATGTTAGTCTGTGATTTAATCCAAATAATTGTAATGTTCAATCAGTGAATTATTTGGTAAATCTATGCATTTCAATATATGTAGATACTGTAGAACTGCATGGTCTGCAGTTTATGAAATGGAAAACTAAGTATAATGATTTACTGTTTTAGTACTGTGTACTAAACTGAAAGAAGATAATTATGTTGTGTGTCAGTGATTAAACCAAATGTTCTCATTACATAGTACAATAAGTGATTTGATACAATTACTATGTAGACTGAAAATGTGTATAACTGTAATGAAAGCATGAGAACAGGTTTTGAAATAATGACTAGCAAGTGTGATCAGTTTGGATTTAAAAAAACAAAAAACTGTATAGTATGCCATGTGTGACTGTAAACAGAGGCTTTACCATGGTAGAGACTGTTGTGGTGTTCATTCACATTGTTTCTAGATTATTGTGTAGAGTGATCAGATGCATTTTAAATAATTGCTAAAAGCTTAATTGGCCAAAACTTTTCACACAAAAAAATTAAAATAAAAAAATGCACTGTTGTTTAATCCTGACACAAAATAACCAGCTAACACTAATTGACTAATCATATCAGCAGCACATGTGAAAGTGTGAATGATTACTAGTCAGGCAATATCACTTTCATACTAATTAGATTGTAAGAGCAGACCGGCTGCTATAAAAGGAGGGAAGAAGCACTTCCAATCATTGTGTTCTTGTTATCAATGGTTACCGCCAAATAAACACATGCAGCCATCATCGCTTTGCATCAAAATGGCCTCACATGCAAGGAAATTGCTACAAAGAATATTGCGCCTGAAAGAACTATTTACCGGATCATCAAGAACTTCAAGGAGAGAGGTTCAACTGCAGTGAAGAAATCTTCAGGACGTCCCAGAGTGTCCAGCAAGCGCCAGGACGTCTCCTCCTGAGGAGTCAGCTATGGAATCGAGTCACCAGCAGTGCAGAGCTTGCTCAGGAATGGCAGCAGGTTGGTGTGAGAGCATCTGCACGCACAGTGAGGCCAAGACTTTTGGACAATGGCCTGGTGTCAAGAAAGGCAGCAAAGAAGCCACTTCTCTCCAAGAAAAACGTCAAGGCCATACTGAAATTCTGCAGGAAGTACAAGGATTGCACAGCAGAAGACTGGTGCAAAGTTATTTTCTCTGATGTTTGGGACTTCCGACTGTTTGGGAGATCAGAGAAGAAAAGGTGAACGCTACCATGAGTCCTGTGTTGTGCCAACAGTGAAGCATCCTGAGATGATCCATGTGTGGGGTTGCTTTTCAACCAAGGGAGTGGGCTCTCTCATAATTCTGCCCAAAATCACTGCCATGAATCTCCAAGAAAAACGTCAAGGCCATACTGAAATTCTGCAGGAAGTACAAGGATTGTACAGCAGAAGACTGGTGCAAAGTTATTTTCTCTGATGTTTGGGACATCTGGAAAATCGATTGTTCAGAGAAGAAAAGGTGAACGCTACCATGAGTCCTGTGTTGTGCCAACAGTGAAGCATCCTGAGATGATCCATGTGTGGGGTTGCTTTTCAACCAAGGGAGTGGGCTCTCTCATAATTCTGCCCAAAATCACTGCCATGAATAAAGAATGGTATCAAAATGTTCTGCAAGAGCGACTTCTTGCAACGATCCATGAGCAATTTGGTTATCTGTGCATTTTCCAGCATGATGGAGCATCATGTCACAAAGCAAGAGTGATAAAGAAGTGACTCGAAGATCATTACATTGAAATTTTGGATCCATGGCCAGGCAACTCCCCGGATCTCAATCCCATAGAGAACCTGTGGTCAGTCCTCAAAAGGCGAGTGGACAAGCAGAAGCCCACAAATTGTGATGAACGCCGAGAACTAATAAGGCAAGAATGGATCGCCATCGGTCAGGATTTGGCCCAGATAATATCCAGCATGCCAGAGCGAATTGCAGAGGTTATGAAAAACAAGGGTCAACACTGTAAATATTGACTCATTATATTTTTTTGCCAATGAAGCTTTTAAAGCTTATGATATGCTTATCATTGTTTTGCAGTATAGCATAGAAACATGTGGAAAAATAATCTACAAATACTGAAGCAGCAGACTTTGCAAAACACAAAATTGATGTTACTGCCAAAACTTTTGGCCATGCCTGTAGTGCACATATGGGTTTGTGATGAACGCCGAGAACTAATAAGGCAAGAATGGATCGCCATCGGTCAGGATTTGGCCCAGATGCTAATATCCAGCATGCCAGAGCGAATTGCAGAGGTTATGAAAAACAAGGGTCAACACTGTAAATATTGACTCATTATATTTTTTTGCCAATGAAGCTTTTAAAGCTTATGATATGCTTATCATTGTTTTGCAGTATAGCATAGAAACATGTGGAAAAATAATCTACAAATACTGAAGCAGCAGACTTTGCAAAGCACAAAATTTAGGTCACTGCCAAAACATTTGGCCATGACTGTAGATACAGTCATACAGTTCTACACAACATCTCATTGCTTTGTCATATCTTCAGCAGACCATTTGATGACACACTGGACAGATAATGTTACAAACTTTATGGATTTTATGTCAATCATGTAAGTTAGGCAATGTAAGTGTATTTTCTAATGTGGCATCTCTATCCTGTGTTACTGTAATTATTTCAGAAACAAGGGTGATTTGAAAAAAAAGTGTCTTGCATTATTTGCCATTGAATGAACTAAAGTGTGTAGAATACTTTGCACTCGCAATATTTTTGAAAACGATCATGTGATAACATAAAACAAAATGTTTTGAATTAGCTTTTATTTTTATATTTTATATAGTTTTCTTTTTACTTTTAGTAATTTTTGTTAATTTTAGTAATGTTTTATGCTTTCTGCATGTTTGTTTGAAAGGATTTCTACATGCGTGAAACCCTGCAGTTTACAATTTCCAGAAGGGATTGGCACTGTGGCATGGTGAATGTCAGGCCACTGATATATAGTGAAGGACTTGCATTTCAGTTATTTTAACACACTGAATTCTTGAACCTTAAATTGTACTGCTGTTTTCAAGTCGACATTTAAAGCTGCAGCATATGATATCCACACTTGCAGAATTCAAATAATAACGTTTAAACATTTAAACTGTACATTTAATTAAGTAATTTAGCTGATGTTTCCATGGCTCAAAGAAAATGTTGATTGCCCATAAAGCAAAGTTGCCAGCATCCATGTTGCTTCAGGGCTGCATGCACCAGCTGAGCAACTACCACTGAGATGACTGGTTTGTCATATCTTCAGCAGACCATTTGATGACACACTGGACAGATAATGTTACAAACTTTATGGATTTTATGTCAATCATGTAAGTTAGGCAATGTAAGTGTATTTTCTAATGTGGCATCTCTATCCTGTGTTACTGTAATTATTTCAGAAACAAGGGTGATTTGAAAAAAAAAGTGTCTTGCATTATTTGCCATTGAATGAACTAAAGTGTGTAGAATACTTTGCACTCGCAATATTTTTGAAAACGATCATGTGATAACATAAAACAAAATGTTTTGAATTAGCTTTTATTTTTATATTTTATATAGTTTTCTTTTTACTTTTAGTAATTTTTGTTAATTTTAGTAATGTTTTATGCTTTTGTCATTTTTATAGTTTTTTTATTATTATTGTTATTTTATATTTATTTTACTTTTAGTAATTTTAGTACTTCAACAAATGTTTATTTTGATATTATAATATACTAATTATTTTATATATTTTAAATTTAATTTGGTCAATAAAGTAAAATGATATCCACACTTCCAGAATTCAAATAATAACGTTTAAACATTTAAACTGTACATTTAATTAAGTAATCTAGCTGATGTTTCCATGGCTCAAAGAAAATGTTGATTGCCCATAAAGCAAAGTTGCCAGCATCCATGTTGCTTCAGGGCTGCATGCACCAGCTGAGCAACTACCACTGAGATGACTGGGAGTGCCAACAGATAGCCTTCTCCAGGTACATTAGATCTCCTTGGCACGAACGATCAGGTTGCAGTTTAGTTTGGTGCTGCAGAAATTACACACTGCAGCTTTGAAGTTAGTTGGAAGAATACTTCAGTCACAGCATCTCACACAAACACACACGCACACTCTCTTTGAGCTCAGATTCAGTGTATAAAATGGCACAGCTGAATGAGAGATACAACGTTAGTCTGTGCAGTAAGAACAAAGGAATAAAGCAAGAGAGGCCTTTTCTGCGAATGGAACGCGATGACACTGGCAACACAGTTTTGACCTTGTTAATTATAGAGGGAGACAAAGGGGGGAAATGGAGGGTGTGTGTGCGTCTTTGTGCAATGTTCAGTGTGGGCTGGGTCAATGATGGCAGCATAATCAAGCCTGATTTTTGGCACTATGTTGCCCTGGCAACCAAACTCATTTGCAACTATACCAATTGCCGTGTCTGTGTTAAAAGCCCACTGTTTAATTTTCCCCCTTTTTACCCATCATGAGAGAAAATGGTTCTGAGGTCAGTTAAACAAATACAGCTATTTATGAGGAGCTGTTTAAGTGATTTATTCCTTATTTTCCAGAACAACTAATGCGCCGTTGCACTTTCTGCACAGATTTCAGACAGAGACGATGCTGTTTTGGAGACCACTTGGATGTAACGCCACCAATGTCACGTTAGGAGATATAAAACAAGATGACAATCTCATAGTCTTGATGTTGCTTTTGCAAATGGTCTTTAAGGAATGAACAGGAAACAGATGGAATCACTATTTGTGCGTTCCTTTTCAGGTGTCTTTTCTTATAGCTTTTCACACACAGCTCACAAACACAGACTATTGTTGCCGCTCCTTTATAAGCACACCTTATCAATGTGAGCGGCATTGTAATGAGGTTTAGCTGATGAGAAATCAATGCTCAATTTCAGGTTAGATTAATTAATCAGAATCTACATGGAGCATTCGCACCATTATCTCTCAGAAAGCCTCTCTAATACTTTAATTCTCACTAGTAGAAGAGTGCAGATCTGCAAAGAGCAATATACAGTATTGATGTTTCAGGTTGATATGTAATGACTCTCCCTAATCTTTTGAAAACTGATAAATAAATGTTACATTGCATGTGTTGGGGTCACAAAGGGGTATTTCATTAAAATTAAATGTTTTCCTATGCAGTATGTGTCTAGTTTTTTCTTAAAAAAGACAACAATACTGTTTATGATGATGATTTTTGTATAATTGTAATAGTTACTGAAGCTGTACACTAATGAAATTTGATTATTTTGTTTTATAGTATTTTTCGTTTGATGGCAGTGTTGGTTGGTGAACTATCCCTTTAAGAGAATAAAAAGTGAATCTTTTCACTATATGTTGATGTGACTTAATATTCATATGTAAATAAGGAAACATAAAATGTTTCCACGCAGGAACTTCCACATCATATCTGACGCACAGAGAAAATGGCAGCATTGAGATCCTATACTCCGCAGAACGGGTGGAAACTCGAGATTAGCCACAGCCGCATGGATTCTTCATCTTATCTCATGCCGGCAACGGGTCTGAGAGATTGAACCTCTCATTCTGCAATCTATGAAGTGCATATGAAGGAAAGGAAATTGAACTTTGCTGTCACAGAACCAGTCGATCAGATAAATAATGTGTTCATAATTGAGTTTCTCTGTGAATGCATAATTCATCTTGCAATTGGAATCTTATTTTGTTCTTTATTGCACTTATTTTTTTTCCCAATTGACTTTGCTGCTCATTCAAAAAAAATTTTGATTTACATACATATTTTAAAGTCATTTATGTCTTAGCTCAAAAGAGAAGAATATTATGAACTCCCCCTCGTGTTTATAGTGATTCTAGTCTGAAGGACTGCTTGAGTGACCCTAGAGGTACATTGAGCAGATTTCAGCGAAAGAGCACTTACCCACTCTCTTCAAGAGGCATTTAAATAATTCCCATAATCTAGGACGTACTCCTTCTTGAGTTAATTGCATATAAATTAATTTATCCTCATTTGTTTATCCTCATCTATCTATCTATCTATCTATCTATCTATCTATCTATCTATCATAGTAATATATAATGATTTTTCTGTTAATTAAGTCTTTGGAATTTTTAGTGTGATGTGTTTTCCTGAGTCCTGTGTGCTGTCTAAACGTCTACTCCATGTGCTACGTGTGTGTTCCCTATGTTCCCTGCTGTTTGGATTAAATAAAGACTGGTATCATTGTTACTCTCCTACGTTCTCCTCGTTTCTCGCTCCAACACAATAGCAGTTTGTGACAGAAGACAACACCTTAAACAGTAAGCGGTGCTCCTTCTCTCCATGTTTTTGTTTCCTTTTTTCAAGAGTGTTTTGTTTTCCGTTTCTCCCCCGCGGTCATGGAAACTGCTGCACGTTTCGACCGCCCTAGCCCCGAAGGATCTCCCGTTCGTTGAGTTGCCTGGGAATTCTGCGGTCTCACGGCGAGGACGTTCCCAAGATGACGCCACGCTTAACTCTCTGTTCTGGATCGGGGCAAATTACTACCGCCCCGTTGACCTCCCAGACACCACAGGACTGAGCTGGAGGGAAGGAATCCTCCGGTGTCTTAAGAGTGTCCGGCCCCGATCCAGAACCAGCTCGCAGTAAAGACCGCCAGTCACTCTGTTGTCATGCCCGCCTGGCCGCTCCTCCGTCAAGTCCGCCGGCCACTCATACATCAAGTCCGCCGGCCACTTCAAAGCCAAGCCCACCGGCCGTTCCCAAGTCAAGCCCGCCAGCCAATTCTCTCCCAAGTCCTCAGCTGACAACAGCTGTCTCTTTCACCTCTGCTCTAAATAGGAGAATGCGGAGGAAGAGACTGTGGGGCTCCAGCCCCTGAGTCCGCTCCAGTGTCGGCTCCAGCCCCTGAGTCCGCTCCAGCGTCGGCTCCAGCCCCCACGTCCAGCCCAAGGAGGGCTCCAGTTCCCACGTCCAGCCCAAGGAGGGCTCCAATTCACACGTCCAGCCCAAGGAGGACTCCAGTTCCCACGTCCAGCCCACTGAGGGATCCTGTTCCCATGTTCAGCCCACAGAGGGCTCCTGTTCCCACATCAAGCCCAGGGAGGGCCACAGTTCCCGAGTCAGGCTCACAGAGGGCTTCAGGTGCCGATATTCTCACCAAGGATTTTTTTTGGGGGTGGGGGGGGAGTTATAGGGATCCGGCTGTAGAGGCCGGGCTGAGTGCTGAGGCCAGGCCCCCTGAACTGTCGGCTCCGCCATGGCCCCCTAAGTTCCCTACTTTGCCATGGCCCCCTGTGCTGCCTGCTACGCCATGGCTTCCAAGTCTGCCTGCTCCACCATGGTTCCCTGAACTGCCTGCTCCGCCATGGGTCCCGGAAGGACACGCATGGGGCACCCCCCCCCCATTAGATGTTGTGTGACGCGTGGAAGTGCCTTCGGGGAGGGGGGAGTAATGTTAGTCCTGTGTTCCGTGTCTCGTGTTTTCCTCCCCCATGTGCCCCATGACCTAGTTTCTCCCATGTCTGATTATGTTCATTAGTTCCAAGTGTGTCTGGTTAATTCCCTCGTTTTGTTCCTGAATTTAAGCCCTGTGTTTTCCTGAGTCCTACGTGCTGCATGCTGTCTAAACGTCTACTCCATGTGCTATGTGTACTGGTATCAATGTTACTCTCCTACGTGCTCCTCATTCCTCGCTCCAACACAGTAGCAGTTTGTGACAGTATACAATGTCTGAAGGAAAATATTCTCTTAAATGGGACACTGCTGTGAACATCATGCTCACTTTATGACCTTTCTGTCTGTCTGAGATGCTGATTTTACTGCATTTTGGCTGAAGCTGTTAAACTTTATTTTTTATCCTGATTGTTTTTTTTTATTGTCCCTATATATAAGTGATGTATCAACATGGTTGTGTGTAAACAACTGTTTGACTACACGGAACTGAATAGAATTAACACAATCACCTCCAACACAAAGAAATACCCATAGGACTGATGTGATCATGTAATTTTTACATACAAATAGCAAATTACTTTCTCTCTCTCTCTCTCTGAATTAAATGACAGAAAAAAATAAGACAGTAATAGAAAATGTATTAATATTGGACCAATGCAGCAGCCAGAGAAGACGTTAAATCAGTGGAATAAAAAAAAGAATGAAGGATGCCTAAAAAACTTATTTTACTGTTCTGAGTTTTACTCAACAGTCTTTTGCTCATGTTACCCAACAAAAAATGATGAAATCAAGTGAACTGAGTGGATTCAATGAAAAAAGTGTTGTGTCAGCTTTACTTGGCAAATGCTTGTTCAGTCAATTTTGAGTGAAATTCACAAATTGAAAAACGCAATGCAGGATGTCTCTTTGTGCACATCATAGCTGAGGTGATGAAATGAAGGGCAAGCAACAAAGTGTATAAACTTTTAAAAAACAATGGAGATTACAAGGTTGCATGGAAGGTGTGTGTGTGTGTTTTCCCCACATTCTGTTCTGCTGGAAGAGGTGATGACCAGCAGGGGGTGTTTATAATGTGGTTGCCAAAAAAAACACTGAAGTACATCAATGTGGTGACAAATGGTTTTGTTCTTGGTGCCAAATGGCCTACTTGAGTAAATCATGTTAAGTGAAGTACATTAGCCAGATGAGTATATTGTTTTCTTTTTATGTTGAAAGCAGGATGGTTTTATGAATTCAGTAGATTCATAAAACTGAATTTAGCTCCGTAGATGAACATTCAGACCATAAACTGTGCATATCATGAATAAGCAATGTCATTCAATCACAAAAGTTCCCTTTCAGTCGGTCACTCCGAGTCACGTCGGTGACCGACGACTTTGGATATCGCTTCGATAGACCAATCTACTTCGAGTGTAAACTAAACGAGCCAATGCACATTGGCATGCAATTATTGCATCCAGCTGCCGCTGATCACAGCATGAGTATAATAAGGCAGCAGGTGCAATGCATACCAGCTTTTCGCTTTTCGCTGCCTCACGTGTCTGGGCAACAAGTACGCTGAGGTGGCCTTCGTGGATGAGTTGTGTTCTCACAGACGAGAACCACTTCCAGCAGTAGGGCGGGCAGTTTGAGGGAACCAACCCTCTGGGGACCATCACTCCTCTTGCTCCTCTGAGCGCTGGGCCCTCTTTAAAGAGCGTGTGGACCCCCCCCAGACCAGATGTCGATCTCAGCATCGGAGGGAGAGCTGTCCGATGAAGATTCGGCCGTGCTGCCATGCTCCGGGACGGTGGCTAAGCCTGAATCAGATCCGGAGATGACAGCTATGCTTTCCCGGGCCGCCGAAAGGGTCGGGCTCGAGTGGAAACCTCCACCGTGTCCCGAGCCCTCAAGGCTGGATGATTGGTTTCTCGGGGTGGCTCGCGCTGGTTCTCAGCGCCCCGCCCCGGTGCCTTTCTTCCTGGAAGTGCATGACGAGCTCACCAGGTCATGGACGGCACCTTTTACTGCCAGAAACCGGCCGGCGGGCTCCTCCTCCATCACCACCCTCGACGGCGGTGCAGCGAAGGGGTATTCGGCGATCCCCCCGGTGGAGCGGGCGGTTGCGATGCAATTGGGTCCTAAGTCCGCCTCCTCCTGGCGGGGAGACCCGGTACTTCCTTCCCGGGCCTGTAGGCATTTGTCTGGTCTAACCGGCAGTGCCTATACAGCTTGCGGGGAAGGTGCTTCCACCTTACACGCTATGGCGTTACTGCAGGTGCACCAGGCTAAGGCACTGAAGGACCTGCACGAGGGTGGTCATGATCCGGGAGTTCTAAAAGAGCTCCGAACCGCCACTGACCTCGTGCCATCTCTGGCTGTGTCTGGCAGACATGAGGGACACCGACAATATTCGTTTCCTCAATTCCCCTGTGTCCCAGACCGGCCTCTTCGGCGACGCAGTCGAGAGCTTTGCCCAGCAGTTCTCGGCTGCCCAGAAGCAGACTGAGGCGATCCGACACATCCTGCCTTCAGCAGCCTTCAGCAAAGCAGCGTCATGGAGCCGGGCGTGGGCGGGCCGCCCCGCCTGTCCAGGCCCCTGTCAAACCTGGCGGCAAGCAGAGAAGCAAGCGGCCCTGAGACAGGCGACCCAGAGATGGAAGGATCTGCTCTTCGGGAGATGGTGAACGCACCACTCCCTCCCCCGGAGGAGGGCCGGGCGGAGAGTCTTTTGTTTAATTTTCTCCCACCATTGGCCTCACGGCCGACGGTACCCAAATTCTCGACAAAAGAGCAGTTTCCTTTATCTCTGGGTCCCAGGAGGGCACGGAGAGTTGCGGACAGGCTGTGTTCCACCTCGCTGCCCCACTCGCAGGTACGGCTGTGGTCCCGCTGGTCCCGGTTTCTGGGCGCTTGGTCAGCGCTACCCAGCCCGTCTCGCTGGCTTCTGCGGACCATCAGCCTCGGCTTTGCGATTCAGTTCGCCCGGTGCCTGCCCAAGTTCAGCGGGAGCCACTTCACTACAGTGAGGGCGGCTGATGCCCCTGTTCTGCGGGCAGAGATCGCAGTCCTACTCGCGAAGGATGCGATAGAGCCGGTCCCTCCAGCCGATATGAGGTCGGGGTTTTACAGCCCTTACTTCATTGTACCCAAGAAAGGCGGTGGGTTACGGTCAATCTTGGATCTGCGAGTTTTGAACCGGGCCCTTCATCGGCTACCGTTCAAGATGTTGATGCAGATACGCATCTTTGGGTGCGTCCGTCCCCGAGATTGGTTTGCAGCAATCGACCTGAAGGACGTGTATTTTCATGTGTCGATCCTTCCGCGTCACAGACCATTTCTGCGGTTTGCGTTCGAAGGACGGGCAAATCAGTACAAGGTCCTGCCCTTCGGGCTGTCCCTATCTCCCTGTGTCTTTACGAAAGTCGTGGAGGCAGCTCTTGTTCCCCTCAGAGAGCAGGGTGTTCGCATTCTCAACTATCTAGA